>NW_025999853.1:12757503-12838557 GCF_001458135.2 Marmota marmota marmota | reverse complement strand
TCAATGCGGGGGGGGGGGACCTAAATGAAGTGTGGAGCCATAAGTAGAAGGCTCTAAACACATATAAGGTATTCTTTCTATATCTCAGTGCATCTAATGTTTGTGCTATGCATAGTATGCATGAGTTTCCAGCGAGAGAAGCTACTTGTGCACACACTTCTGTTCATTCTAACACCATCCTCAGCACAATGCATTTGTGATTGATTATCTTCAGCATTGGAATAATACAGACTTATATCTATATCTTTAACCTGGGATCAGCTTAATTGCCTCTCTCTTAATTGTCAACGGGCAACACAACTCTCTTTCAAAAGGGTTGCTGAACTAGCAAACGCACCGATCCAAAGGAGGCTGTGGAGAATGCAAAACAAAGCATGAGGGTGAATTCATAAACGGTTTATAAGATGTTTGACACAACTCTATTGCCACTGCAGTATCTCCCTACGTTTCAGGTAATCATGCCCCAGCTCTGGGTGTTCTGTCAGATAATGGAGGAATATTCATTGAATTGAAAGGAGCTGGAGTACAACATTAGATTACAACTTTTATATACAGGGGAAGTACATCATAGCAAAATGCCTTTTCTTCTTTTTATCTGCTTCCCCTTTCCCTTCAGGCAAAAAAAAATATAAATGAAAAATACCTTCTACCTTCAATCAAATACCAAAGATAAAATGCCGATCGCTTGCTTGACTGCTTACAATGGAGGCATAACAAATGTTAATCTATTTCTGCAGCCCACAGAGAGGGGAGGCCAGAAAGGGGAGAAGGGGATTGGAAGAGCTTTTCCTCAGTGGCATTTTTGAGACTTCAAAATGCTCTTAGAAGCTGCTTAACAACAAAATCAGTTGATCCCATTGTTGTGGCTCAGAAATCTGTTTCTGAATACAGCAGCTGAACAGGAAGGCTAAGGGGCTGGAGTGGCATTGATGTATTGCCCCTGGATATTGCCAAAAGCTTTTAATTATAGGACTTTCGAGAAGTCTTGAAAAATCCTCCAGCCTGCCATAAGACCTGAGTTCCCCTGGGGCCAGGCCCACCAAGGGGAAAAATCAAAGCCCAGAGCTTCATCCCAGAGGATCTAGCCCACCAGATGTATTTCTGGGACTCCGACTCTGCTCACTTCCACAGACTCACCCCCACTCTGCTTTCAACTCCATGGTGGAATGTGGGTAGGAGACCCTCTCCCCTCTTCCTGGGGTGCTGCCACGTTCTCTGGGCTCACTCCCTTGCCACAGCATCCAGTGCCCAGCCCAGATTATTAACACCCACTGGGGCAACTCTAACCCACACCCATGCTCACCTCCAGCCCAGTAGCTGCTGAGGAGGAGAACAAGAAGAAATGTGAAATGAAGAATTTCTCCTCCTTTCCTGCCATGGCTAATTTTATATGTCAACTTATCTAGGTCATGGTACCCAGCGGTTTGTTCTAACATCAATCTGCATGTTACTGTGAAGGTGCTTTATAGATTGATTCATCCCACTTTGAGTAAACCAGATTATCCTCCATAATGTGGGTGGTACTCATCCAATCAGCCAAAGGCCTTAAAATAAAAGGCTGAGGTTCCCCCAAAAGAAAGGAGTTCTGTTCCACATTTTGCCTTTGAACTCAAGACTGCAGTATCAATTCTTGCTGGAATTTCCAGGCTGCTGGCCTCCCCTACAGATTTCTGATTTACCAGCCCCTACAACCATAGGAGACAACTCCTTAAAGTAAGTTTCTCTCTAGATAGATAATTATCCCCCCACCCCCTCTCAATCTCTCTCTCCTGCCTCCCACTCTCAGATAGAGAAACATACAGATCCTATTGCTTCTGTTTCTTTGGAGAACTTGGAGGAATACATTTCCTCAGCCAGAGCTGTCCCCTCCTGGTGGGATACTGGATAAAGTCTAAAAGACAGACTCACATCCCAACCCCCTCAATGAAAAGATCATTCATCTCTAGTGAGGCCCAATCACATGACTCCACTCTTGCAGACTTTGAGGCCTTTTACACTGACTGCATCCTAAGACTTAGAAGGAAATCAATAGCAAACAACCCTTCCCTGCTCCCCACAGTCTACCTCAGACCCAGGCAGCAGGGGAGTCTGGCTCTTTTCCCAACGCAAGGCAACACACTGTTTCTCTCTCCACACTTGGTCATGGCCCCAGAGTAAAAATAACTCCTTGGAGCAGTGAGAACTTGTCATCCAGCACACCATGGAGCCAGTTGGCAGGCACCTCTGGACAAGCCCCTGTATCTACCCTATGTATGGTGCATGATGGTTGAGATTTTCCTCAGGGTTCCAAAAAGATGAGAGATCCCCTGGTGGAATTATAAGACCAAACTGCATGATTCCATTTCTCTGCTTCCCACAGAGCAGGAGTTTAGATGAGAGAACAGTCCCAGGCATAAACACTAGTGTCATCTTCTACAGACTGCATTATAACTCAGAGACACAACCCCAGACCAGGATGGAAACAGTGTGGAGAGCCATGACCCTTCAAGGCAACTGTAAGGTGACCCACAACCTCTCAAGTCCTCTCAATGTATTGTTATTATCCCTAGTCTTCATGGGTCTATTGGTCCTATGAACCAATTTTTCACATTCTTTGTACCTCACCTTTCTTATTCTTTCTTGGCCTTTTTCTTTCTTTCTTTGGTCTTCCGATATGCACTTGACCTGAATTATTCTCATAACTGTGTTTTCTTTCTAATTCACATTTGTTCTATAAGCCAAACCACAACATATTTCAGCCCCATTCACTATATTCTGAGATTCTTTTTGTTTTGGTCTGGTTTTTTTCCTCTTGCATCATGCATCCATGGACAAGACAGGAACACTTGAATTACAAATAGTCAATTGGCCTAGCTACCTCATCTATATTTATTGTTTTTATTCATAAATACAGGGCACCAAATTTCCTGGGAAATCAGCTCTGCTGCTCCCAAGATTCAAGACAGAAATTGTATAAGATTTCCTGAGAGATTTAGAGCTATTGTTGTACTAACTGGGAAACAACCAGCTACAACCTCTCCACTGAGGTCTAAGACTCAGTTAATTACTACTGCTTAATTAATCCAAGAGACTCTCTCACTGAATGCCCAGCTGTGTTGTGAAAATTATCACTAACCAACCCAAAAGTCTTTCAGAAGCCAGGAGATCAGCACTTTGGCCTGCCTGTAGAGGCAGATTTAATTCCTCCCTCTGATTTCCTCTGGTTCCCTGGCAAGCTGGTTACCCCTAAGGAGAAAGGAAAGGAAAAGGACCTCTGAACCAAAGAGCTTTACACAGAAATGAGACTATCCCTAGAGAGTAAGCCACGCTTCCCAGAGAAGCCAAAGCAGCCCATGAACCACAAAACAGAAAGAAAGATCTGCAGGTAACTAGGAAATGCCCTGGCCCCAGAAGGAAAAGATAGTCCAGGTAATTAACCAGGTGAGAGTATGGAGTTTCCCACAAGGTTAAAAGTAGAGTCAACTCTACAGCAATGAAAATCTGAATTCAAATTCTGGCTCATCATTTATTTTAAACGTCACCTTTCGGAGTATATGCTTCAATATCCTCTTCCATAAAGTGGGAATAAGTCACAGGATTGTATGAGGATTAAATGAGATAATAATCTTCTAATAACCTAAATAAAATACTTAATTAAATATACCCTGCATGGTAAATGTTCTGTGAGTGTTATAACTGGTGGTTATATACGAGGGATCCCATTAGCAGTCATCCCATGCACCAACCTCTTCCAAGTCTCACTGACTAATTTGAAAAGCAATTGTACCATCAGAGAAAGTCTTGGATTTTAAGAAATTTCTCAAAGTCTGAGCAAAAAAAAAAAAACTGAAGGAACTAGGAGAAGGAGCAGAATTTTTATCCCAGGTAAAGGTAAGAAATTTGAAAGCTAAAAGAAGGATGAGGGTCCAGGAAGTGAATGGCAGTATTATAAGATGATGTAGGAGGATGGGGTCATCGAATGCAGTTTGGCCCCGCAAATAACTAAGGTCTCAGAATATCAGACATATGACTGGAGTTAAGGTTGGTAGTCAGGAGAGCCCAGGGCTCATTGACAGGTGAATGAATAAATAAATGGTGGTGTATTTACATAATGGAATGTTATTAGTAATGATAACAAAGTATTAAGTACTAAGCACACAATGCACAGTTGAATTGCAAAGACACTATTAGTGGAAAAAGGTCAAGTATAAGAGTATATACTATATGTCTTCATGTATATAACATTCATCAAATGATAGAAACCAGAACAGAGGTAGTCTGTGTATCTTAATAATAATTTAATTATTAATAATAATAATTTAATTTTTAACAATAGAGCAAAATAAAGATATTTCAGATTAACAGACCTTGATATTGAAAGAATATGTCCTTCATATGTGATTATACAAATATGCCACAATGAATCACACTATTATGTATTATTATAATGCAACATTAATAAATAAATAAATACTAATATGTTTGGTAACTAAAAAGAAAACAGAGAAAAGTATGATACAATGTTTCTCAACAAGAAGAAAATTAAACCTACAAGGTAGAAATGAAAGTAAAGAACAAAGAAACAGAAACAAAGTGTTTATTATGTAAAATAATATCAAAGTATTGACTTATCTCCTGTGTGTGTGTGTGTGTGTGTGTGTGTGTGTTTTAAAAGAGGGAATTGATAGAGAAATGCAAATCAAAACTACTCTTAAGATTTCATCTCACTCCAGTCAGAATGGCAGCTAACAAAAATACAAACAACAGTAAGTGTTGGCAAGGATGTGGGGGAAAAGGCACACTCATACATTGCTGGAGGGACTACAAATTGGTACAGCCAACCTGGAAAGCCGTATGGAGATTCCTTGGAAAACTTGGAATGGAGCCACCATTTGACCCAACTATTCCACTCCTCAGTCTATACCCAAAGGACTTAAAAACAGCATACTACAGGGACACAGCCACATCAATGTTTATAGCAGCATAATTCACAGTAGCTAAATTGTGGAACCAACCTAGATGCCCTTAAGTAGTTGAATGGATAGGGAAATTTTGGTATACATACACAATGGAACATTACTCAGCATTAGAAGAGAATAATATCATGGCATTTGCAGGTAAATGGATGGAGGTGGAGAATATAATGCTAAGTGAAGTAGGCCAATCCCCAAAAACCAAAGGCTGAATGTTTTCTTTGATATGAGGATGCTGACTCATAATGGGATAGGGGGGTGGGTCATGGAAGGAATGGAGGAACTTTAGATAGGGCAAAGGGGAGGGAGGGGATGGGAGAGGGCAAGGGGGTAGGAATGATGATGGAATGAGTTAGACATCATTACCCTAAGTACATGTATGAACACATGAACGATGTGAAAATACTTTGTGTATAATCAGTGACTTGAAAAATTGTGCTTTATATGTGTAATATGAAATTAATTCCATTCTGCCATGGTAGATAACAAATTAGAATAAATAAATAATTTAATTGTAAAAAAGAGGGAAATGAATACTCTACTACAAAAAACAATATAAGTCAAGGTTAGAATTGAAAAGATCAGAAAACGGGTAGAGTTTTGAAGTTAACTAAACATGCAAAAAAAGGAATAATAGCACCTAAGAAGTAGAATAGTATATAATTCCTAGAGTAGAAGGTGATGTTGGAAAGTCCATATGGATAAAGAAAACTCAAGTAATCCAATAGACCCCACCAAACACACACAAACACACAGAGAGAGGAGAATCAAAGACATGTGTGACAATTATAAGGTACAAAAATAAAATGGCAAAAATATATAGACTTAATTAATCATAATAAATAGGCACAGACTAAACTCACTACTCTTACAATGATTTTTATTTTTTTATTTTTTTTTTTATTTTTTATTGTTGGTTGTTCAAAACATTACAAATTTCTTGACATATCATATTCCACACTTTGATTCAAGTGGGTTATGAACTCCCACCTTCACCCCATACACAGATTGCAGAATCACATCAGTTACACATCCATTGATTTACATATTGCCATACTAGTGTCTGTTGTGCTCCGCTGCCTTTCCCATCCTCACCATCCCCCTNGGTCTCCTTCCATTTCCATGCAATTTCCCTTTTCTCTCCTTTTCCCTCCCACCTCTCATCCCTGTTTAATGTTAATCTTCTTCTCATGCTCTTCGTCCCTACTCTGTTCTTAGTTACTGTCCTTATATCAAAGAAGACATTTGGCATTTGTTTTTTAGGGATTGGCTAGCTTCACTTAGCATAATCTGCTCTAATGCCATCCATTTCCCTGCAAATTCTATGATTTTGTCATTTTTTAATGCAGAGTAATACTCCATTGTGTATAAATGCCACATTTTTTTTATCCATTCGTCTATTGAAGGGCATCTAGGTTGGTTCCACAGTCTTGCTATTGTGAATTGTGCTGCTATGAACATCCATGTAGCAGTGTCCCTGTAGCATGCTCTTTTTAGGTCTTTAGGGAATAGACCAAGAAGGGGAATAGCTGGGTCAAATGGTGGCTCCATTCCCAGCTTTCCAAGAAATCTCCATACTGCTTTCCAAATTGGCTGCACCAATTTGCAGTCCCACCAGCAATGTACAAGTGTACCCTTTTCCCCACATCCTCGCCAGCACTTGTTGTCTTACAATGATTTTTAAACATGCAAAATCTCCAATTATATACTGCTTGTAGGAGACACACCTAAAACATAATGTCAAAAAAAATCAAAAAAGAAAATAAGTGAAATTATAGGAAAATGATAACCAAAGTAAAATTCCTGCAGTTATACTAAATCCCACAAAAATAGATGTAAGGAAAAAAACACTATGTAATAATAAAATGAACAATTCATCAGGAAAATAATCTTGAACCTGTGTGTACTTAACAGTATAGCCTAAAAATATATAAAGCAAAAACAAAAACTCACAAGGAAAAAAAGAACAAATCCATAATCACTGGGGGAAGGATTTAAAATCTCACAATAACTGATGAATAAAATCAATAAGGAAATAAACAGGGAATGACACAAGTAATAAACTTCACCAAACAGATTGTAACTTATATCCTACACCAAATTAAAGAATGCATTTTATTTTTAAGAATACATTTTTTAAAAACTTAACCAAAAATTTACTAAAGGCTTGTCCACAAAGAAAGATTCAATAAATTCAAAATATTCTGTAGCATACAGACCACATCTTGTGACCAAACTATTATAAAAGTAGAAGTCAATAGTTTAAAAATAGCCATCAAAACTATGTATGGTAGTAAATGGAAATTTTAAGTATCTTGTATATAAGTTGTGGGATCAAAAATAAATCATAAAGGTAAGGATCAATATTTGGACCTAAATGACAATAAAAGTACTGCATATTCGATTTGATGGATACAACTCAATAGTACTTAGGAACAACTGTGGCCTTAAATGCATGTGTTAGTTAAGAAGAAAAATCAAAGTGTAACAAACTTCAACATCTAATTCAAAAAGTTACAAAAACAGTAAGCCTAAAAGAAGCAACTAGAAGAAGATAAATGGAAAACATAGAGACAGAAATGCATCATACAGTAACAAAGAACAAAATAAAACATGCTCAATAGAACCAATGGTTAAGTTTTTGCAGAGATCAAAAACAAGCCAGTTCTCTGGCAAGAAGGAATAAAAAGAAAAGGTATGAATTATGCACATTAGATATAGAAAAAACATGCATAATTACAGACACATTAAAAGCATCTTATGAAAATACTGATGTCAATAAATTCAAAATCTAGAAAGCCATATATTTTTTTAAAAAAAAGAAAAAAAATGTTGAATCACCAAACATTTCTCAGAATAAATTTTTAAAAGCCTGAATAGATTCATGATTATTAAAGAAGTTATGTCAGTAATTAAAAACCTATGCTACTCCCCATTTCCATAAAAGAACTGAAACGGTTGGGCCTATATATTCCAAACCTCCAAATATCAAAAAAGTTCCTAACTTATGCAGACTGTTACCAAGCATATAGAAAGGGGAAAATATTCCTTCACTTATTATATGAGGCTAATTATATGACCTTAGTGCCCAGAACTGGGAAAAAATGTTAGAAGAGAAAACTATAGGCCAATTTTCCTCATGAATATAGATGCAAGAATTTTAAATAATTGATTGGCAACCAAATTCAATAAGTATTAAAACACACACACACACACACACAACTGACAGGAGTTTCAAGGCGGACCAGAGGGAGGCAGCATCTGTGTTGCTCTGTGATCCAGATCTCACCTAGTTGGAATACTGCATCTCTGAGAGTGTTAGAGGACCCTATACAGCTGCTCTCTACAGAAATCACCAGCGCTGTGACCCCACGCAGGGCTCCAGGCCTCAGTGTTCCAGCAGGACCCAAAGCACGAAGTTTCAGTTCACGCAAGACTCCGTGAGCACCTTAGCAGAATCATCTATCAACACATCTGCAGACCCACTCCACTCCCACACAGGTCACTCAGCTGCTCCCTACCCACAGCACAATGCCATCGCCCAGCTCCCCCAACCTCACCAGACACCCCGGCACTGACAGCAGGCTGCCGCCATCTTGGCTCAACATTCTCGCCATATTAGGTGGGGCAGTTCCCAGATCAGATCTCCAGGGGCCAGTGAATTTTCACAGAAATCACCAGTGCTGCGACCACTCACGCAGAAATCAGAGCCTCTGGGCTCGAGTAAGTCTCCAGACTCCAGACCCAAAGCCCACAGTTCTAGCCTCCACATGGCTCACAAGTGGCTTAGCAGAAACACCTCCCAGCATCTCTGCAGAACTCCAGACTGCACACTGCTCCCACGCAGGTCATCCAGCTGCTACCAACCCACAGCACAAGGCCATTGCCAGCTCCCCCGACATCACCAGACACCCTGCGCTGGAAGCAGACTGACTCCATCTTGGAAAACCTTCCTCGCCATTTTGTGGTGGGCATGGCTACCAGATCTGATCACCATTCAAGCAGGTACCTGATTTCTAGTTCCTCCCCACTCCCCAGCAGCGTTAACTCGGCACAGTGGCCACCCAACACAAGAAGAGCTCTCAGTTGGATAACAGTGCAGTGCGAACAGTGTGCCACCCACCTGGTGTGAGCCTGGGGGTGAGAGGTCCCGTAGTTAGGGCCTGATAAATAAGAGAGGGGAGGGGACTAAAGTCTGAGGCATAAAAGAGAGATCAGGATCTGAGAAATCCTCAGGTGTTAGAGTCTGTAAACAAGTCAAAATAATACCTGGCATTTTGTCAGGGGAATGTTAAAGTTCGTAAACAAGTCTGGATGGTGCCTGGCAAAATGCCAGAGGGAGTGGTTTGAGAAGTAACAAAAGCGAGCTATTAAGTGTGGAGATTCCTTATTGGTTGACTGATGTATCTAGTTTATGCTAATTAGATAAGCTGTGTGGAATGTATAAATACCACTCCTGTCCTGCAATAAACGGCTCCTACTCCTGCTGTATCAACGTACACAAGTTATTCGTCACCCCCCGGTTATTTTGCTGCAGCCGGACTGTGGCAGATGGAGGTCCGTACGGGGAGCCCCGGGACATTCGGGGGTAAGTGATGAAAAAAAGCTGCCCGTCCATAGATAGGACGGGAGCAAATCTGCTCGTCCCTAGGCAGATAGGGCGAGAGGAAAAATGACCATTTCAAGAAAATGGAGAAGATTGATACAGTATGTTTGTGTCTTGTTTTGTCTTGAAATGTTGTATTGTCTTTGTGATGAAAATATGGAAGGGGTGAGAAGTAAATTACTAAGGGAAGAAGGCACCCCAGTGGAACCAAGAATAGTTAGGGCATGTGTTGATAAGAGCCCAGGAACTCTAGTCAGAAAGAAAAAGAAAGTTCAGAAGAAGATGGATTATCAGGAAAAAAGTTGCAGCAAAAGGCTATTACTAAATACTTTTCGTTACCGGAGGGTGCGTGAAGCGGAGAGGCGGCTGCCGAGTGTGCAAGCCGGTCACAGCGCAGCAAGGATTTTCCAAGAGGCGGCAGCGACTGGCCCTTCCCCGCCTCCTGGCCGGGGAGCTGGCTCTTCCACTGCCGCGAGCCCAAATCTAGACCTGACCTGGAGGCACAGTCTCGCAGGCTCTTGCTCCCTGTGCCCAGTAGCAGTTTGAGTCCGGGACACTCCCCAGGGCCATCTGGGGCTGCCCAGGCACTACAGCCAGCAGAAGACGCTACTGGTGTCCCTGATGTTTGGTCATTTTCAATGCCAATAACTAAGCTACAATGGTTCTCCCACACCTGGAAGCTGATGAGTAATGAGCACTATTAATGCTTATTTCAAATGCAAAAAAACCTTGAGATAATGTACTAAATTGTTCAGAAGGTTGTTTTCTTAGTAGAATGCTACAGGATTTTCTTTAGCCATCCGGAGTTCCTGCCTTCCTCCCAGTGCTGGTGAAGACAAAGGTGGAAGAATTTCCAGTGTTGCTGAGAACCGGACAAAACTTCGGCTGAGAAACGGACGAAACTTCGGAGCTGTTGCTGTTTCTGCTGCTACAGCTTAAGCTAGCTGCCTGCAGAACTGACCTGGACTGTGAGTTAATCTGTTGAGACACTGCTTTACCTGGACTGAGACAACAAACTGTAATCTACAACAAATTGTAACTCGGTGTCTTTGCTAACGCTGTCATTGCTGGTATAATTTTTCCAAGGGCTTCTTGCATGGAGCCATCAATTGGCTTGGTATTGTGGCATTTTGTATCCTCCCTTTCTGTTTGTAGCAGGTTATTTATGGTGTTTCTGTAAAAACCACTATGGTCGTTATTTAAATTAAACAAAAGGGGGAAATGTTAGAGTCTGTAAACAAGTCAAAATAATACCTGGCATTTTGTCAGGGGAATGTTAAAGTTCGTAAACAAGTCTGGATGGTGCCTGGCAAAATGCCAGAGGGAGTGGTTTGAGAAGTAACAAAAGCGAGCTATTAAGTGTGGAGATTCCTTATTGGTTGACTGATGTATCTAGTTTATGCTAATTAGATAAGCTGTGTGGAATGTATAAATACCACTCCTGTCCTGCAATAAACGGCTCCTACTCCTGCTGTATCAACGTACACAAGTTATTCGTCACCCCCCGGTTATTTTGCTGCAGCCAGACTGTGGCACTCAGGCAAGAGAGGGAGACGATACCGGGGACTCAAGTCACATGAGTGGTCACAAAAAATGACCCGTGAGACACTATTTCCCTCCTAGGACTGGTGGGTGGCATTCCCCAGTTCCAGACACTCCACACCAGGTCCAGTCTTCACACCCTGGTTACCTACACCATCCTGAGGGAAGAGACACCTACTGGATGAGACAACCCCACCTACTAGATGAGAAGAAAAAGCAACGGATCTCCAAAAGTATTTTTTTTTCTCTTCTTCTTTCTCTTCTACCCGACTATCCTCTGGCCTTCACATCCCCAACATATGTAAAACCAAGAACTTTGCATGAAATAGAACTTTGAGGACTGAGTCACCTGAATAATATAATATAGAGTAATTGCATAAGTCTTTTTATTTTTCCTCTTTTTTATTCTTTTTTCTTTTTTTTCTTTCTTTTTCTTCTCTTTTTTTTCTTCCTTCCTTTCCTTTTTTTCTCTTTCTTCTTCCTTCACCCTCCAAATTATACTATTTTAACATCCTGTATTATTCTATAAACATGTGTGTTTGTTTTATGTACTCTACTGTCTTCCCACATAATTGTCTACCCCAAAGTACCTCCTATCTATTCTCCTACTACTAACCCTCTTCACTAGATTTCTCCTTCACATTTCCTAAGATATATTAACTATATACCCTCACATCTTCTCCCCTCAACATATCATTCTACGCCTTACCCCCAGTTCATTGTCCACTGCCAGAAACTATAAACCTTTATATGAAACTACTGATTATATTTTAAATAATAATTGAATCCAACATTTCTGGACATTGAGACTAAACTGTAAATGTCTTAATAACAACAATTTGTTCAAAGGTGATGTATTGTTGATATTGGGATCTGTTAAAATTGTCCTTCCCCACAAAGGAGAGATCTTGGGACCCTACAAGAGCACTACAAATCTATAGGGTGAAAACAATAACACGCCAGATCCACAGACCTGGAAATGAAGACACATGAGCAACATGAAAAGACAAGGGAAGAAAGTACCACAAACAAATCAAAACAACACATCATTAGAAGAATTGACAGCTATAGCAGAAAAAGATTTCAGGATATACATGGTTAAAATGTTTTGGGATCTCAAAGAAGACATAAGAGAACAAATATAGGCAGTGAAAGATCACTTTGACAATGAGCTACATAAACAAATCCAAGAAGCAAAAGATCACCTCAACAGGGAGATAGAGGTTATACCAAAAATAAATAAATAAATAAACAGAAATCCTTGAAATGAAAGAAATAATAAACCAAATTAGAAGCACAAATGAAAGCATCACCAACAGAGTAAACCACTTAGAAGATAGGACATCAGACAATGAAGATCAAATAACTCATCTTGAAAAGAACATAGACCACACAGCAAAAATGATAAGAAAACACGAGCAGAACATTCAAGAAATATGGGATGGCATAAAAAGACCGAATTTAAGAGTTGTTGGGATAAAGGAAGGCATAGAGGTCCAAACCACAGGAATGAACAATCTATTCAATGAAATAATACCAGAAAACTTTCCAAACATGAAGAAAGAATTCGAAATCCAAATTCAAGAAGCCTACAGGACGCAGAATGTACAAAATCTCAACAGACCCACACTAAGGCACATTATAATGAAAATGCCCAACATACAGAATAAGAAGAGAATTTTAAAAGCCACAAGAGAAAGGAATCAGATTACATATGAGGGAAAACCAATTAGGATAACGGCAGATTTTTCAACACAGACCCTGAAAGCTAGAAGAACCTGGAACAACATATATCAAGCTCTGAAAGATAATGGGTGCCAACCAAGAATCTTGAATCCAGCAAAATTAAGCTTTAGATTTGAAATTGAAATAAAAATCTTCCACAATAAACAAAAGTTAAAAGAATCTATAGCTAGAAAATCGGCTCTACAAAACATCCTTGGCAAAATATTTCATGAAGAGGAAATTAAAAACAGCAATGAAAATCAGAAGAGATAGATAGTACACTAAAGGAAAAACTAATCAAGAGGAAAACCAATTCAAGTACAATAACAAAAATAAACAAATATGGCTGGAAATACAAACCATGTCTTAATAGTAACCCTAGACGTTAATGGCTTAAACTCACCAATCAAAAGACATAGGCTAGCAGATTGGATTTTTAAAAAAGATCCAACAATATGCTGCCTACAGGAGACTCATCTGATAGGAAAAGATATAGGCAGACTGAAGGTGAAAGGTTGGGAAAAAACATACCATTCACATGGACTGTGGAAGCAAGCAGGGGTTTCCATACTCATATCAAATAAAGTAGACTTCAAGCCAAGGTTAATCAAAAGGAATAAAGATGGACATTACATACTGCTCAAGGGAACCATACACCAAACAGACATAACAATCATAAATATATATATGCCCCAAACAATGGTACAGCTATGTTCATCAAACAAACTCTTATCAAGTTCAAGAGTCAAACTGACCACAACACAATAAGTATAGGTGACTTTAACATACCTCTCTCACCACTGGATAGGTCTTCCAAACAAAAGTTGAATAAAGAAATTATAGAGCTCAATAACACAATCAATAACTTAAACTTAACTGACATATATAGAATATTTCAACCTGCATCAAGTGGATACACTTTCTTCTCAGCAGCACATGGATCCTTCTCTAAAATAAACCATATACTATGCCACAAAGCAACTCTTAGCAAATACAAAAAAGTAGAGAGACTACCATGCATTTTATCAGATCATAATGGAATGAAATAGGAAATCAACCACAAAATAAAAAATAAAAATTTCTGCATCACATGGAGACTGAACAATATGCTACTGAATGAACAATGGCTTACAGAAGACATCAAGGGGAGATTTAAAAATTCTTAGAGGTAAATGAGAACATAGACACAACATATCAAAATCTCTGGAACACTATGAAAGCAGTACTAAGAGGAAAATTCATTTCATGGAGTTCATTCCTTAAAAGAAGAAAAAGACAACAAATAAATGACCTCACACTACATCTCAAAGCCCTAGAAAAAGAAGAACAAACGAGCAGCAAAAGCAGTAGAAGGCAAGAAATAATTAAAATTAGAGATGAAATCAATGAAATCAAAACAAAAGAAACAATGGAAAAAAATGACAAAACAAAAAGTTGGTTCTTTGAAAAAATAAATAAAATTGACAGACCCTTAGCCATGCTAACAAAGAGAAGGAGAGAGAGGATTCAAATTACCAGCATATGTGATGAAAAAGGTAATATCACAGCAGACTCTACAGAAATACAGATACTAATTAGAAATTTGAAATCTTATACTCCAATAAAATAGAAGACATTGAAGGCATCAATAAATTTCTTAAGTCATATGATTTGCCCAGATTGAATCAGGAAGATATACACAATTTAAACAGGCCAATATCAAGGGATGAAATAGAAGATGCCATCAGAAGTTTACCAACCAAGAAAAGCCCAGGAGCAGATGAATACAGAGCCGAGCTCTACAAGACCTTTAAAGAAGAACTGATACCAATACTCTTCAATTTATTTTAGGAAATAGAAAAAGAGGCAGTAATTCCAAACTCATTCTATGAGGCCAGTATCACCCTGATCCCAAAACCAGGCAAAGACACATCAAAGAAAGAAACTTCAGACCAATATTTCTAATGAACATAGATGCAAAAATTCTCAATAAAATTCTGTCAAATTAAACACAAAAACATATCAAAAAGATTGTGCACCATGATCAAGTGGGATTCATCCCAGGGATGCAAGGTTCGTTCAACAAATGGAAATCAATAAATGTAATTCATCACATCAATAGACTTAAAGATAAGAATCATATGATCATCTCAATAGACATAGAAAAAAGCATTTGACAAAATATAGCACCCCTTTATGTTCGAAACACTAGAAAAACTAGGGATAACGGGAACATATCTCAACATTGTAAAAGCTAGCTATGCTAAGCCTCAGGCCAACATCATTCTAAATGGAGAAAAATTGAAGGCATTCCCTCTAAAAACTGGAACAATACAGGGATGTCCTCTTTCATCACTTCTTTTCAACATACTTCTTGAAACACTGGCCAGAGCAATTAGACGAAAGAAATCAAAGGGATATGTGTAGGAAAAGAAGAACTTAAATTAGGACTATTTGCTGACGATATGATTCTATACCTAGGAGGCCCAAAAAACTCCACCAGAAAACTTCTAGAACTAGTAAATGAATTCAGCAAAGTAGCAGGATATAAAATCAATGCCCATAAATCAAAGGCATTTCTGTATATCAGTGACAAAGCCTCTGAGAAGGAAATGAGGAAAACTACCCCATTCACAATAACCTCAAAAAAAAAAAATAAGATAGTTGGGAATCAATGAAAGAGGTGAGAGATCTATACAATGAAAACTACAGAATCCTAAAGAGAGAAATCAAAGAAAACTTTAGAAGATTGAAAGATCTACCTTGCTCTTGGATAGGCAGAATTAATATTATCAAAATGACCATACTACCAAAAGCACTATACAGATTTAATGCAATTCCGATCAAAATCCCAATGGCATTCCTCATAGAAATAGAAAAAACAATCATGAAATTCATCTGGAAAAATAAGAGACCCAGAATAGCTAAAGCAATCCTTAGCAGGAAGAGCGAAGCAGGTGGCATCACTATATCAGACCTTAAACTATACTACAGAGCAATAGTAACAAAACAGCATGGTATTGGCACCAAAACAGATTGGTAGACCAATGGTTCAGAATAGAGGACACAGAAATTAACCCACAAAATTACAATTATCTTATATTAGACAAAGGTGCCAAAAACATGCACTGGAGAAAAGATAGCATTTTCAACAAATGGTGCTGGGAAAACTGGAAATCCATATGCAACAAAATGAAATTAAACCCTTATCTCTCACCATGCACAAAAGTTAACTCAAAATGGATCAAGGACCTAGGACTCCTATAGTGCAAGAATTAAAACCAAGAATCAATAAATGGGATGGAATTAAACTAAAAAGTTTTTTCTCAGAAAAAAAAAAATCTGTGAGATGAACAGAGAGCCTACATTCTGGGAGCAAATCTTTACCCCTCACACATCAGATAGAGCACTAATCTCTAAGGTATATAAAGAACTCAAAAAGCTAAGCAATGAAAAAACAAATAACCCAATCAACAAATGGGCCAAGAACCTGAACAGACACTTTTCAGAAGAGGATGTACAATCAATCAACAAATGTATGAAAAAATGCTCATCATCTCCAGCAATCAGAGAAATGCAAATCAAAACTACTCTAAGATATCATCTCACTCCAATCAGAATGGCAGCTATTATGAAGACAAACAACAATAAGTGTTGGCGAGGGTGTGGGGAAAAATGTACACTCATACATTGTTGGTGGGACTGCAAATTGGTGTAGCCAATATGGAAAGCAATATGGAGATTCCTTGGAAATCTGTGAATGGAACCACCATTTGACCCAGCTATCCCTCTCCTCGGACTATACCCAAAAGACTTAAAAACAGCATACTACAGGGACACAGCCACATCATGTTTATAGCAGCACAATTCACAATAGCTAAACTATGGAGCCAACCTAGTGGATGAATGGATAAAAAAAAATGTGGCATATATACACAATGGAATTTTGCTCAGCAATAAAAGAGAATAAAATCATGGCATTTGCAGGTAAATGGGTGGCATTGGAGAAGACTATGCTAAATGAAGTTAGCCAATCCCAAAAAAATTTTTTCTCTGATATAAGAAGGCTGACTCATAGTGGGGTAGGGAGGGGGAATATGGAACAAATAGATGAATTCTAGATAGGGAAGAGGGGAAGGAGGGAAAGGGAGGAGGAGGCAACGGGGGGGGGATTAGCAAGGATGGTGGAATGTGATGAACATCATTATCCAAATTACATGTATGAAGACACGAATTGGGTGTTAACCTATTTTATATACAAACAGAGAAATGAAAAATTATGGTATATATGTGTAATAAGAATTGTAATGCAAAAAAACAAGTACATGTATAAAGACATGAATTGGCATGAACATACTTTATACAAAGATATGAAAATTTGTGCTCTATATGTGTAATAAGAATTGTAATACATTTCACTGTCATATATTTAAAAAAATAAAATCAATAAAAAATAAAAATAAATTAAAATAAATACACCTGATGGAGCAAAGCCTATCTCTGAAGTATAAAGATGACTTAATATTAGAAAATCAATTCAGGTAATACCCCACCCTAATAGAAAAAAAAAGGAAGAAACCCATGCCACAATCTCAAAAATGTGGAAAAAGAACAGATGAAATTCAATATCCATGTATTGTAAAAACTCTTAGCCAGCAGGACTAGAGAACTTTCTTTACTTGATAAAGGGCACCTACCAAAAACCTTCTGCAAATATCATGCTGAATAGTGAAATGTTTAAGTGCTCCATTCTGAGATTTAACAATGCCCTTTCGGACCACCTGTATTCAACATTTTCCTGGAAGTCGTAGCTTAAGTTAAAAAAAAAAAAAAAGACCAGAAGAGAGAAAAAGATGAAATGTAAAGATAGGACAATAAGAATCAAAACTGTATTTAGTGTTGTTTGCACAGGAAAAAATCTATGAGAATATATAAAGAAACTATTAAAAGCAATAAGAGCTTGGGGGATATAAAATCATACTCAAAAATCAATAACATCTCTCTATAACAGCAACAACCAATTAAAAAAAACATAATTTAAAAATTGTCACAGTCACAAGTAGCAACAAAAATATAAGGTACTAGGAACACAGTTGGCAAACCATGTGCATTAATATTACAGAAACAATATAGAACTTTACTGAAGGATGTCAATTTTAGAACCTGGAAATAAATGGGAAAATGCAGCATGTTTAGGGGTAAGAAAGACAGTATTTTATAGATGGCAATTCTTTCTAAATCAATCTATAAAGTCAATGTGTTCCAGTCAAATCTGCGTGGGTTTTCCAGAGACCTTGTCAAGTTGATGCTAAAATTCCAATAGGACAACAACGAGCAAAGAATAAACAGGACAAATTTGAAAAAGAATAATGACAGAGAACTCAGCCTCAAAGATATCAAGATTTATTATAGGGTCACATCATAGAACAAAGGGAGACGGTGGGCAAGTGAAACATAAGAGAAAGCCTGGAAACAGACCTGGGTTTATGTACAGGAGCTTAGTTTATGGTCAAAGATGCCTTGAAGATTTAATGGGAAATGTATGGTCTACTTTTTCCCAATATCTTTCACAATGTTTTCTATAATATCTCTCACAAAACCTTAGCCAGCCATAGTGGCACAGGCCTGTAATCCCAGCAACTCGGAAGACTGAGGCAGGAGGATCACAAGTTCAAAGGCAGGCTCAGCAACTCTGCAAAGCCCTGAGCAACTTAGTGAGACCCTGTCTCAAAAAAAGGGGGGAGGGAGTCCCCTGGGGATGTGGCTCAGTGGTTAAATGCCCCTCGGTTAATCCCCAGTACCCAGGGGGAAAAAAAACTTAAAAAATGGTAAGTCTGTTAGCACAAATTGTTGTCAAGAATGTAGAAAATGCAAATTCACATGGACCTAGCTGGAGGATAAATTGTTTCAGCACCTTGGAGAGCAGTTCTGCAATACCTAGTACACTTAAAACTGAGCTTTGTCACGAGTCAGTTCCACTCCTAAATATCCACCCAGGAGAAGCCACGCACTCATCAAGATGGTTAATAAAATGGGGTTTCTTCATAAAATTAATGCCTTAAGCTATTACAATAAATTAAATCTTAATAACATTTTGATAAAAACAAAGTATAAGATGATATGTACAGTATATACAGGTTTGCCACTTATATAAATTTTTAAAGACATAAAACAATACTACTTGGTTAGTAAAAATAGAAAAAAGAATATGGGAATGCTACCTTCTCACTTTATAAATTTTTTTCCTGTCATTTCCTTGAGAGGTCTGAGGTAAACATATAAAATGTTATCCCTGGCAAATCTAGGTGATGTCATGCAAGTGCCTGGTGAGTTCTACCCTGTACTTGTTGGTATGCTTGACAAGGATGAGACAAACCCACTGAAAAAAGAAGTTAAAAATTGTCTGCAGAAGGTAAATGGATACAGTTGGAGAATATCATGATAAGCCAAGTAAGCCAATCCCAAACAACCAAAGGCCAAATGTTTTCTCTGATAAGTGAATGCTGATCCATAATAGGGGTTAGGGGGGCACATGGGGAGAATGGAGGAACTTCAGTTGGGCAAAGGGGAAGGGGGAGGGGAGGAGGCATGGGGTAGGAAAGATGGCGGAATGAGATGACATCATTACCCTAGGTACATGTATGACTGCGCATATGGTGCAACTCTACATCATGTACAACCAGAGAAATGAAAAGTTGTGCTCCATTTGTGTACAATGAATCAAATGCATTCTGCTGTCATGTATAACTAATTAAAACAAATAAATAATAAATGAGTAAGTAATTGTCTGCAGAGGTGGCTAGGAACATTCAGGAAGACCTAAGTGCAATTTAGGTGAAACGGAGGCAAACACAGGTGAGCAGAATGGAGGCGTAACCTACAGAATAAAGACTCAGAGAAAGAGGACCAGAAAGCAGGAACTAAGTTGGGATACTGCTCTCCTGTCAGGGAGGAGAAGTATAGAACTCTATTCCTTTTTCTAGAAAATGGATAATTTATTAGACCTCATCTTATGAACCTTCATAAACTCATAACATTCCATCAAAATCCTTGCCCTCCTTTTTCTCAATTCCACATTTAATTCACCTCCTCTGGTATTAACTCTGCCTCCTGGATATACTAACGCTCTGCTACAGATAGACCATTAGAGTATGATGAAGCAATTTTGGCTCGATCTTTGGGTTAGGATGCAGAAACTCCCAAGTTAAAATATTGCTCTAGTAGTAGCTGCCTGACATTGAGCAAGTTATCTAACCTCTCCAGGCCTCCATTTCTTCAGCTTCAAAATGATTGTAAGAGGAATACTTAACCTGATTGAGTTACTATGAAGTTTAAATAAGATAATGTATGCAAAGAGGTTAGCAGATTACCTGCCACATAGTAAATATTAAATAAAGGTATCAATGATTATGATGATTGTATTGGAATGCTTTTTGGTTACAAGGAACAGAGAATCCAACTCAAATTTATTCAAACAATAAGAACATTCACTGGTTCATATCATCAGAAATCCAAGTGAGGACAACCTTCGGGGTTCCAGCATTTCATTAAACATGGTCAAATCCTGGTTGATTTCATCCTAAAGCTAACTGCTCCATTATCATGGGAAAGATCTCAGCAGTTGCGGCAAAGTTTTAGTTCACATACATGTGGTCCTGAAGCCCTTGTAGGGGAGAAGAACTTTCTCACCATGGCTAGGTCTGTGATTGAGACCCCTATAACAAAACAATCAATAAGAGAAAAACATACAAATTTACTTAATATCAGTTTTACATGGCATAAGAGTCTTCAGAAAGGAAGACACGAGGACTCGGGGAAAATGGTGTAGTTTTGGACAGTCATGCAGTGTGATTGGAGGACAATATGGTATGAGTTCATGCTGATAAACCAGAGCACTTAGTAAGGCATTTGCTGAGATAACTCTTAGAATTTCTGTATCTTCTCAATAGCTAAACTGTGGAGCCAACCTAGATGCCCTTCAGTGGATGAATGGATAAAAAAAAATGTGGCCATATATACACAATGGAATTTTACTCATCAATAAAAGAGAATAAAATCATGGCATTTGCAGGTAAATGGATGGCGTTGGAGAAGATAATGCTAAGTGAAGTTAGCCAATCCAAAAAAAACAAATGGTGAACATTTTCTCTGATATAAGGAGGCTGACTCATAGTTGGGTAGGGAGGTGGGGAGCATGGGAGGAATAGATGAATTCTAGATAGGGAAGAGGGGTGGGAGGGAAAAGGAGGGGGCAGGGGATTAGCACATCATTATCCAAAGTACATGTATGAAGATACGAATTGGGTGTCAGCATACTTTATATACAAACAGAGATATGAAAAATTATGGCATATATGTGTAATAAAAATTGTAATGCATTCTGCTGTCATTTTTTAAAAATCAATTTAAAAAAAGAATCTCTATGTCTTCAGAAATGAGGACATTGTCTTCCTTGAGAAATGGAGAGGACACCTCTGGTTGGGCATCCTATGACCTAATTTCAGGGAAAATTCATAAGAAGGGGAGAGGAAAGGTGGAAGGGCCCTTCCTGCTTCCGCATTTTCTCAAATGCCAGGTGCCATCTTCTAAGGTAGCATGTCCTGAACCTGTCACTCTCTTAATAAAGAAGCTGCTTCTCTAGAAGTAGCTAGCTTCTCTGATATATCACTAGGTCAACCAGGTCATAGAGATGTGACACTATGACTAGATCAAACCAGAGGTTCTTTGTATAGTTCCTGGTCCAATTACATCAGGACCAACTGGGAGTTTCCTAGAAATAAAAATCTTAGCCCCATCTCACACCTACTGAATTGGAAACTCTAGGGATGGGGTCCAGAGATCTGTGGATGCATTTTTAAACAAGCCCTTCAGATCATTCTGATGACACAAGAGTTTGAAAATGACTAGGTTTGAATAATCAGGACCTCCCCTAAAACTGATGTCAGTTAGCCATGGGCTGAAGAGGGTGTGCTATTTCCCTGACATTTTGATTTTAATAAATCAAAATTAAGATGATTTTATGAAAAAAGAAAGGTATGGTAGGTAAGCATCCAAATGTTCATTAACGTTCCTGAGCACTAACTATAAAACTAGCCTTGAACTAACTATTTTGCATACGTTATATAATGACTCTACAGGGTAGGCAGCATTTTTATACACTTAGTAGCCACAGAAATTGAAGTGCAGAGAGTTTACATAACTTGCATGATATGCTACAACTAACTGGTGGTGCAGCCTGGAGTTCCATCAAAGTGTCTGACTACAAGGGGCTACACGGATTTGTTTCAGCCTGTTTTGGTTTTCAAAGTTTCTCTCTTTGCAAAATTGGGAGGAAACATCCCCTGATCTGTGGTGACTCCCTCACCTGGAGGAAGCCCACTACCCTAGGTGGCACCTGCAGCTTGCCTCTCTCTTAACTCACTTTACAGATTAGGAAACTGAGGCCACGAGAACCTAAAACACTTTCTAAAGCCGGGGACTGCATCTGCACCATGACCAGAATGTGAAATCCTGTTTTCTTAGAATAAGAAGATTTATGAGATCTGTGAAAGGAACATCTGTCTTGGTATTTAGATAAATGTGCTTCATTTTTACATTCATTTAATTTGTTTTTCAATCTGGATTTTTAAATAATTGAGATAGTAGCAGTTTCTTGATTTGAGAAGAAACTGTGGAAGAGAAAAGAACTTAAATGAGTAGTTTTCACTTAGAGAGGAAAGGACCTCTCATTCTTTCATAAACTCTCTTAAAAAAAAAAAAAACTTTCATCTGTGATTGTGGTAGCAGATGTTTTAGCCTCACATTTGACTCCATGGGGATGAACCTCCTTTAAAAAAAAATTGGAAATCAATGCCAAATCAAGTGATGAAGAAAACCAACTAGCTTCTCTTGTTCATCTTCCTTTGCTGTGGGGCATAAGCACTATTTCCATCAGTATTGACCTGGTATCAGACAACCGTCTGTGCTTCTAGTGTGTGCAACAAGATCCTTCAAGTATTCCTAGCCTGACAAAGCCTGGCCTGGCTTTGAAAAAAAATCTATATATTTATTTCCAAAACTTTTACTTGGGACAATATTCAGAAGACTTCTTCTATTTCCATTTCTTTGGTCAAACTGACTGAAAGACCCTGTATGGGCTATCTCCATTTTCTCTAGTTGCTGTTCTTAAATTCCTAAGCTAACCAAAGAGTGGCAAGTAGTCAGAACAGTTAGGCACAGAAAAGTCCAATATGACCTTTTCTCAAACTGTCACTGTAAGAGATAGGAAAAACAAAGTGCTCTTCCTCCTCTCACCCACTCAATGCAGCATGGATGTTCCTAGGACCAGCTCTGGGAGTTTTTCTCCACAGTCTAAGCAGTTCCCTTGCAGCCACCAACTGGATGTCTCATAATTTAAGACACTTGTCTACATGGAGAGCATGAGATCCCACAGGTTGAAAGCTTGGTACCCCACAACCCCCTCCTCAGGTTCCATTAATTTGCTAGAGTAACTCACAAAACTCAGGGAAACATTTTCCTTACTCTTATTCATTTACTCTAAAGGGTGGTACAAAGGCTACAGATTAACTGCCAGATGGAAGATGTTTGAGTCAGCTTTTTCATAGCTGTGACCAAAAGACCTGACAAGAACAATGTAGAGGAGGAAAAGTTTATTTTGGCTCATGGTTTCAGAGGTCTAAGTCCATAGAGAGCCAACTCCATAGCTCTGGGCCCAAGTGAGACTAAACATCTTGGCCAAAGAGTATGGCAGAGGAAAGCCTCCCAGGACCTGGCAATCAGAAAGCTCTGGTCACCAGGGACAAATTGTAAACCACAAACAGTGCCCTATCTCCCCAGTCACACCTTTCCTGCCAAGCACCTGGATTAATCAGTGGATGAACCCACTGATAGGGTTAGAATTCTCATTATCTAATCATTTCACCTCCAAATGTTTTTGCATTGTCTCACACATGAGTTTTGGGGGACACCTCACTCTAAATAATAACAGAAGAAATGCAGAGGAAAAGGCATAGGGAAGGAGCATGAGTATCCATGTCCTCTCTGGACACACCCTCCTCCAGGGCCCCCACATGTTCAGCCATCCTTGTCCTTTAAGGGTTTTATGGAGGCTTCATTACATCTGCATGACTGATTAAATCAGTGGCTACTGGTGATCAACTCAACCTTCAGCTGAGATTTCTAAAGTTCTAATGCTGCCTTGCTCTTCCTAAAATCACTTATCATCCTGAAGTTATTGAGCAGTTTTCTCATTAGCACACAAAAGACACTCATCACAACCCAAAAATTTTACATAAAAAAATAATAACAATAATAACCCAATTGGTAAATGGGCTACAGAACTGAACAGACACTTCACAGAAAAGTACAATCCATCAACAAACATGAAAAAAGTTTATCATCTCTATCAATTAGAGAAATTCAAATCAAAACTACTTTAAGATTTCATCTCACTGAGTCAGAATGGCAATTATCAAGAATTCAAGCAACAATAAGTATTGGCGAGGATGTGGAGAAAAAGGCACACTCATACATTGCTGGTGAGACTGCAAATTGGTGCAACCATTATGGAAAGCAGTATGGAGATTCCTCAGAAAATTGAGAATGGAACCGCCATTTGACACAGCTATCCCACTCCTCAGTCTATATGCAAAGGACTTAAAAATCAGCATACCATACTGACATGGCCACATCAATGTTTACAGCAGCTCAATTCACAATAGCTACACCATAAAACCAACCTAGACACCTTTCAACAGAAGAATGGATGAAGAAAATGTGGTACATATACACAATAGAATATTACTCAGCCTTAAAGAAGAATGAAACTATGGGATTTGCAGGTAAATGGATGGAACTAGAGAATATCAAGCTAAGTGAAATAAGCCAGTCCCAAAAAAAAAACAAAAGCCAAATGTTTTCTCTGATAAGCAGATGCTGATCCATAGTAGGGCAATGGGATAGGGAAGAATGAAGGAACTTTGGTTTGTGTAGAGGGGTGAAGGAGTGGGGTGGGACTGTGGGATTGGGAAGGACAGTAGAATGAGACAGACATTATTACCCTATATACATGTGTGATTACACTAAAGGAGGAAAAGTTACCATGTACAGCCAGAGGAATGAGAAGTTGTGCTCCATTTGTGTAGAACATGTCAAAATTCATTCTACTGACATGTATAATTAACTAGAAAAAAAATTGTTTTAGGTATTGGAAGTGTATTAATATATTGACATCTACATGTAATATTTAAAAGCATAGAAGCCCTGGGCATAGCAAAAAAAAAAAAACTCATCACTCTGGAGTTCCAAGGTTTTTAGGAACTTCTTGCCAGAAACCCCAGGGCAGAGACAAAATATGTATGTATGATCTCTCAATAATCCTCTTCAATTTGGGTACCTAATTTACCACTAGACCATTTTCTAGCTTTATGACAAATATCTTTTCCCACCTCTTGGTGTAGACTTTATGGTCAGTTGACTACTCCCTTACCATGGCCTCATCATATGAAAAATGTATTTCCTTCCCTTAAAGTTGGGCTCTACTAAGTGGTTTGATTTCCAGTGGCAGGAGGAAAAGAACCAAGGGTCCAAAGACTGACTTGAATATTTTTGTTTCCTTTCCTGCTTCTCTGCTATCACTATAAGAACCTGCCGCACTAGACAGCTTTTCCAGGGAGGATAAGAGACATATGAAAGCAATTAAGTCTAGATCTATAGCAGAAAATCAGAGCCATCCCAGACCTACAAATTGAACAAGCTGAGCCCAGCCCAATTGAGCCAAATCTAACCTACACATCCAGCAGCTAAGATGTCATGCATCCTTGTTAATTATTATTGTGATAATAATTAAAACACTCTTCCTTTTAGGGGAAAGTTAGATAATTCTGTGCATAGGATGAGCCTATATAAAATATACCTGCTTTTGAAACAAATATACAGAATGTGGTCAAATTCATAAACTGGTCTCCTTTGGAGGCTACACATTTACTTTTTGAATCTTCTTTCTTCCAAACTAGTTTAGGGAAATGTGCTTAGGAATTGCTTTCTAAATCAATAGCACAGATTCTTGGGTTGTCAACCTAAAAAACAATCAGACAAAGATTCTCCCAAGAATAATGATGAATTTTGGGGGACACAACAGCATTGCATATGTGATAAGCATATTTAAAAAGGGGAAGCAAGGGGAAATTTTTTCAAGGAGAAAATGAGGAGGGTTACATAAGATATTTTGAAATAATAGTGCTTGACCACAAAAATTAATAACAAGGGTTGTACCTCATTGAACAGACCATTTGTTGCTCTGCAGATATCCTTGTAGAAAGTATTTCTTATGTAAGGTTATAATGGCGTCTGCAGTGTTGTGGTTCTGGCAGGGTCCTTTGCAATAGTGGCTGTCACTCAATCATGCATGAAAACTTCTTTATAGTCTCTTGCTTTGCTCTATTCATTTTGTTGAGGTAGACACAAGCAACTCTTTTGATTCTGGCCACTTTCAGAATAAAAAATAGAAAATATTCATTCTTTGAAGGATCTTTTATTGTCTAACGCTAAAACACATTAAGGGATATTTGGATTTATTCAGAGTTATTTTCAATGTTTCTCTTTTTTTATTTTCAGAAAGTCTGAAAAATTAAAATAAAATGGTTCACCTTCAAATTCACAAACACAACTCATTTGTTCCATTGATATAGTCTATTTCCTTTTTTTTTCTCCAATGCATATGTTTTATTAAATTGCCTCAAAAGTTCTTTCCCATAGTGTTGGGCTTCTTGTTATTAAGTTTGCAATGTGAAACTTGAACTGAAAATAAATGTTTGTTATCAACTTGAATCATTTTTATAAGAAGTCAGAAATTTTAATTTTGTTTCACACATATTATTTGACCACAGAATCTTTTCTTTCATACAATGTCTTTTTTGTTGTTGTTGTTTGTTTGTTTTTCTCACCTTGAATTATTTTTAAAACACCTCTGTCTACATGTCTTGTACATAAATTTTATTTCATTTAGGCCAATTACAGCATCTAGAATGTGCACCAATAATTGCCATTCAAGTGTCTCTCTGTTTCCTCTGAAACAAAGTCTTCAGTTGGACGACTGTGGCAGAAAAATTCGATTAGAAGAATTAGGATTAGAAAGCAAGATCCAGAACTATAAAAGTCAAGAAGACTGATGGGTGGCTGAGCTAGATGTCTCTATGGTATGGTATATATTTGATGAAATTTTGAGCAAAAGAATTCTCTACTTTAATCCAGTTCCACTTGGCTTATTTTATGAGTTACACTATCCTCTGTACATGGAGTTTTAACTTGTGATACCTGACTTTTGGGCTTTGATCTGTTAAAAGCATCATTTCTTTCAATGCAGTAAAGGCTGTAAGCCCATGAAAATGTTGATGTCAGTGAAATCTAGATCGTGGATGGGTCTAAGGTCTGCCACACCCACATGTGTAGTGCCACTCAGCAGCAGTATCCTCCAGATTATATGTTACCAACCAGCCAAGGATTTTTTGTTGTTGTTAAATTTATATGAAAATCATTAAAATGCAAAAAACAACAAAAAAACATTTTGGTGTTGGCAACTCTCAGCTTTTAGTGTTACCATTTCTTGGTGTAACCAGCTCAGCCATGGGCTCGTCTCAGTTTGAGATAGAAATCACAAAAAGCAATACCATCTCAAAGCGGCTTATTGGGGCTTATACTGGAGCACAAGGAAGGAAAGGCATAGGATGGGTTCCCCACAGACTGTTCCATTGAGGACAGGAAGAATACTGTTTATAAAATCAAAAATGGTGGGTTGGCAGAGGCACAATCAGCTGTTACACACAACCACAGAATTCTGCTCCACCACATCAGTTCTTTGGTCTTGATCACAGGATTTGCACTTGACTGGCAACCTGCTCAAGCACTTTGGGTCCATGCAAACTCGGTTTACAAGAGATGGTGGAGGAACACACTACTGCCACTTCAGGAGGCTACAGAAAAATCCCTTGGCAAGCCAGGAGGAGCATCTTTAGCTAGGTCCAGCAGGGCAGCCGCAGTTATAGATAGCAGCTATTAGCAGCAGCAGCTGCCGTGGATGCCCCAGTAGCCACAAAAGTGTCAAGGGAGACACTGGTGTCTGCCAGTTATCTTCCAAACTATAGCCAAGACTAGACAACAAGCTGGCACCCAGCATACAGACACCAGGACCCTGATTCTGATCCTTGCCCTATCACCACAGCATTCCACAGGCCAGATGTCACCGCCCAGCTGTACTCCAGAACAGTGGAGTCCATCCACAAAAACAACTTTGTCCAACCATAAATAAATAAATAAATTGCATCCTTTGGGATGAAGAGGCCCCTCTGTTCTCTCTCACATGGCCTTATTTCTGTGCAAATACTTGCAAAAACAATTTTTGCCTCCAATTCAAAGGAGTGATACTAATGCCTAAAGATGAGTCATAATCAACAAATATGACAAGCTATATTTCACAAAATTACTTCATTTAGCACCCAGTAAAACATCTGCTTATAGAAATGAATTCATGATGAGCTTTTCTAAATAACTAAATGTTTTCTTTTTAAGTCAATTTCTTTTAAAATGTATCTTATTCTTTATAATTGTGGTATACTTGCTAACTTGTTTCCTTTCTTCAATTTAATATTCGATCATAAATATATAACTATATATATTTAATAAGCATATTATATTTTAGAATTAAAGACATCACTTTTTAAAGTTGGACATTAAGCTATGGGCTTTGGGGAATAAATACTACTAAAAGGAACATACCTATGTGTGAATTTTCCCTTTCATATTAGTTACTCGTGAAAGATTGCTAGATATAAAGCTATTGGATCAACTATTAGATCCACAGAAATGTTCATAGTATGGTTTCCAAAGAAATTGTACCTAGTGAGGTACTACTTCTAGAAGGTGATGTCTACTTTGCTGAAGTAAAAGAACACCAATGTCACCACAATTTTACAAGTATTAGATGTTGTAATTTGTAAATAATTTTTGTTGATACAGTAAGCAAACAAGTTACCTCTTGGGAATGGGGCTGTAGCTCAGTGGTAGAGCACTTGCTTCGCATGTCTGAGGTACTGGTTTCAATCATCAGCACCACATAAAAATAAATAAATAAAGATACTGGACTGGCAGAACAGCCCCAGAGGCCTGCAGAGGGGCAGTGCTGCTGCCTGTGCCTGCAAAGTAGGCAGAACTGCGACCACGGACAGAACAAGCCTAGTGGCTCGCAGAGGGACAGAGCCGCCGCCCACGCCTGCAAGGTAGGCGGACCTGCTACCGACCTGCAGAGCAGGCCCAGCGGCCTGCCGGCGTGGTAGGCACATTGCCCCAATTGGAGGTGGGGCAGAGCCGCCGCCCGCGCCTGCGAGGGAGACTTTGCAACTATACAAGACCAATATAAATATATAGGGGGAAAATTCAATAGCACAACAGTTTCACCAAGTAGAAAGGAACGCGAACAGTATGAAGAGACAAGGAAAGAAAGGACCACAAGCAATGCAGGNGCCACATGAGGTTACTGTTGGCCTGTGCCTGATGTAACTGAGGCATTGATTTTGTAATTTTATTTCATTTCAATTAGTTTCAGTGTAAATAACTAACCAGATTGTTTCATGAGAAGCCCTTTAGCTGTGCTTCCAGGAGAAAGTCCTCTATCTTGTGGGAATTCAAGAAAAAGGAGTCATCAATCATTCTTTAGACATGTTTTAGCAACTCCTCCAAACTCTGAGAGTCTGCAATGTTAAAAAATGAGCCAGGTGACCCATTTGAAGAGGAGGAGGAAGTATCTACACTTGCATCAGTTGAACCAATGGCCAGCCTTGGGAATTAGCTCAGTAGCCTGGTCTGCTTGATCTGTAATAGATTCAACATGCAGAAGTGCTCCTCTTTCTTAGCAGAGGCCAGGTTATCTTTTAGTCAAAAGTGTAGGCATTGCCTCAGAAAAAGCTGGACCAACCTTTGCCTCAAGAGTGTATCCTGAGTGGTTTAAATCCATTACAGCAGCCCATGAATCAGACACCCACCTGTGATGTCAGGTTATAGTATTATATGGCAACTGGTTGTCTGGGGAAGGAAGAATGGGGACAGGCTGCTTTTGAAAAATTGTTTTCTAGAAAAACACTAGAAGAGATACTTTATCTTCCCGTGTGGTTTGTCATCTGCGAATGTGATGCTTAGGACTTCAGCAGCCTAGAACTTCAGCAGCCTTATAGTGATCATGAAGAGAACTAGTCTGAATGTTAACCCATCCTTCTGAGAATGGCAGGGCAGAAAGCGGAAAAGAACCTGGGCTTTTGATGATAATGTTGAGCCTCTAAACCAACTGATCCTAGAGTCATCCTACCTTTCTTCTTCTCTTTATAGGAAATAACATAAATATGATTTTGATTCTCTGGGCCACTTTGGGTTGGGTTTTCTGTTACTGGCACCAAAAGCATTCTGATATGGCTGCTACCTATTAAGTCATAGACAGGCACTTAAGAGGCATTACTTCATTTAATCCTTGCAGCAACCATCCAAAGCAAATTTCATTAACTCCATTTTTCATCTCAAGAGAGATGAAGTTAGAAAAGTCACTTGGTGGGTCATGGCAGCATCCTCTATGCCTCTGCAAGAAGAGGAGTGAGGTAGAGTGCTGAAATGTCTAGCCTAGCATCCCCAGGGCCTACCATAGTAACTGCTTACCAAAAATTTGTTGAATAAGTGAGCAAAAAAGAAAATAAAAAAGGGGGGTGGAGGGCTATGAAAATGCTTCGTCTTGAAAAACTTGCATGCTTTACTTGTATGATAAGGAAGGAAAATTAGTCATCATGGGAAGTAAAAGTATATTATAAAAATATTACCTTTAAAATAGTATTTACTGAATATTTATGAATCAACAAGAAAATCATTTCTATTTTTTTTTTTTAAAAAGGCCACTTGAATAATAAATGCCAAGACTGAGATTCAGGTGTGCCTGATGCCAAAATCCAGGTACCTGTCTTCCAGTTCCTGCCTCTTTATATCCCAAAGAGCATGTGAATTTGCAGACAATCTGAAGGTGGCCTGTTTTCCTGCACTCAGCTGCATTACTTTTCCCATCATCTGTAGAATAAAGTGATCTGCTCGCATGATCTCACTCGACTATGATTATAAATAGAAAACAATTAAAGCTGTGATTCATTTCAATTTTATTTCAAAAGCACTCCCTTCACACTTCTGACAGCTGAGAAAGCTGGCTTTGAAGCCGGAAACTGCTCCTCCCATCAGACCCTCTAAGGGTCCCCGTCTGACTTGCCTGATACACAAAGCTGGCTAGATAGGGTGTGGTTGGGGCTGTTAAGGGGCAAAACACACCCTTCTGCTCGCTTCCCTGTCCCAGGCAACAGAACACCTCAGCACCTCGGGCCTGACACCAAGGCAGGGAGCAATTCAGAGAATCCAAGGCTCTTCCAACCAAGAGTGAAGGTGTGCACTTGTGAATGATGGAGGAAGGGATGAGTCCAGCGCCATGCAGCCATTCTCGGTCAACTGTAAGGTGAGCTACTTCATAAAATGATGCATGCTAATAGGTTCATTTGCTTGCTTTGTTTCAATTCTCAGGATGGACTTTCTCTCCTACCTGGGTAACAAAAATTTGTAAGGTTCTTCATTTGGTTGTCATGGAGGTAGCTTTGAAGCCAAAATGTATGCCCATCTTGATGGCTCAAGACTATTCATAAACTTTGAAAGCATTTAAATGGGAAAGCAAAAAGAATAGGACACTCTACGTAATAATATTAAGTAGATATTTTCCCCTCCAGGAGGTGAAGCTCATTCCCTTGAGTGCTGGTTAGACATAGTACAAATATAGTATGGAAAGGGCAAAATAGGAACATTATAATGGAGAAATTTGGCAAACAGTCCCCTATTCAAGTGATCAAGTCTAAAAGTACAAGTGATGAAGTCTAAAAGTACAAGTGATGTCACATGGGGATCATGAACCCCTGCTGTGATGAGAGAACTTCACCTCTGTGGTTTTTCTCCCAGATCCTGTAACCCTAAACTAATCATGAGAAAAATTTAAAAATAAATAAATAAATAAAGCCAAGGACCCTTCCACACAATATTTACCAGTACTCCCTAAAACTGTCAAGGTTACCCAGAACAAAGACCAAGAAACTGTCACAGGCCAGAGGGGACTGAAGGAAATATGACAACTAAATTCCAGGTAGTACCCTAGACGGCAGCCTGAAACAGAAAACAGATATTGATGGAAAAGTTGGTAAAAGCTGAATAAAGGTGGTAGTTGAGTTAATGGCTAGGTACCGATGTTGGTTTCTTAGTTTTGACAATGATACCACAGAAACTAAGGTGTTAACTTTAGTAGAATGGGGTGAAGAGGCTGTGGAGACTCTATATCATCTTTGCAACTTTTCTGCAAATCTAAAGTTATTCCTAAATGAAAAGTTCATTTAACATGGGGGAAGAGAGAGAGAGAGAGAGAGAGAGAACAGTGTCCTCTTCTCCACCTTCCAGGACCACTTGCATCCATGCCCAACTGCGTGCACTTAGGTCTTTGGCAGTTGGGTTTGGGATGAGAATAAAAAGTAGGTTAAGAGAAAACAAAGGGACTGGAAGAAGGGAATAGGGAAAAAATTAGATGAAAAGAGGAAATATGTAAAGGGAAAGGGGAAGAGGAGTTAGAGAAGGAGAGGAAAAGAAAAGGCTGGAGGAGCAAGAGGAAGAGAAAGAAAGAGCAGAAGGAGGAGGAAGGAAGAGGGGGGTAAGAAAAGGACAAGAGAAAGGTAAAAAAAAAAAAAAGATACTGTGTCCATCTACAAATAAAAAATATTTTTTAGGGCTGGGGTTGTAGCTCAGTGGTAGAATGTTTGCCTAGCATGTGTGAGGCACTGGGTTCAATTCTCAGCACCATATGAAAAAAAAATTTTTTATAAGTTACCTTTTTATATTTTGAAAGCTGAAATTTATCTGATTACAAGCCGGTGTATATATTTTCTCATATTTATTTGTTTCACGTCACATGTTTATTAGTCATCTTTTCATGAATTTTATTTTTTTAATTCCAGCCCTGTCCCATGGGCCACACTGTGTTGTCTCGAGGACAGACCCTAGGCTCCCTGGGAGCTCCAGGCATGGGCAATATCTCAATTTTTTTGTTTGTTTGTTTGTTTTATACTTAGCAAAGAAATGACATCAGCTAAAGAACCAAGGGTGTCACAACATACAACTAAACTGATCATGGTCACTCCAAATGAATTTGGGGACTAAATAAAGACACAGACACAGAAAGTAACTTTTCTTTGGGTTCAATGACCACTCCTCAGCCGCAGCTCCCACAAGGGGGGCAAGGCAGGCAAGAAAGAGAGCAAGGAACATGTTCTGAACCCTTTTATGGGGAGAAGCCATTCAAATAAGGTAAGGGGTCAGGTTTCAGGAGGTTGAGTCTAGCTTTGTTTTGTCTTGCTGTCAGCAGATTGACTGACATCTTGGAAGGCCATGCCTATCTCATGTGCTATGTGGGGATCATAGGCAGCACGAGGGAAGAGGACACATAGGTCGCCAGCCCAGAGAGGCAACATCAGTCCAGTCCACTTTGTGTGCTCAGTGCTCATAGTTCACACACACACAGCCCATGGCTGGCTTGGCACATACATAGCTCCTGTCCAGAGTGGCTCCTGACACAGGGTCTCACAATCTTAAAAAATAAAAATAAATGAATAAATAGAAGGAAGATCAGCAGTATAGAGAAAGAAGAACAGGAGGAGGGAGGGAGGAAAATAGGGGAGGAAGAGGAAGCACTGAGGACTGAAATGAAGCAAATTAAATTCCATGCATGTATGAGTATGTCAAAATGAACCCCACTATTATGAACAACTCTAATGCACTAATTAAAATATTTAAAAATGAATGATCTAACTTTGTGACTCAGTAGCCTTATGTGTTCCAGCCAACAAAAGAAGAGTTTGAAAATACCTGTCATCTAAAAGAAAATGGGGAGGGGGAGGGACACTGGGGAATGGTATTGGCCAAGTTCTATGGTTATATTGTGTGCATGCACAAATATGTAACAACAAATCCCGCCACTATGTACAATTACAATGCACCAATAAAAATATGGGAAGCCCGGTGCAGTGGTGCAAGCCTGTAATCCTAGCAGCTCAGGAGGCTAAAGCAGAAAGATTGCAGGTTCGAAGCCAGCCTCGGCAACTTAGCAAGGCTGTAAGCAACCTAGTGAGACCTTATATCAAAATAAAAATAAATAAATGAAAGAGCTGGGGATGTTGACTCAGTGGTTATGCACCCTTGAGTTCAAGCCCCAGTACCAAAAATAAAAATAAAATAAAAGGGAAAAAAAGCATCAGTGACTTGCTGAGGGAGGGGGAAAGACAGGCCTCAAAAAGCAATGTAGCTCAGTGGTAGAGCACTTGTCTCGCACGAGGCCATGGATTCAATCCGCAGCATCACATAAAGATAAATAAATAAAATAAAGATATTGTGTCCATCTACAACTTTAATATTTTTTAATAATGAAGAAACTATTAAAAAAAAACATGAGTCTTTGCTGACAAATACAGTAAAGATGTTTCCACCCTATCATGTCCTTTGAAAATCTCCAGTTGAGGTATTAAGGGAGAAACTGTGGTAAGAACATAGACTAGGCTAGAGCTCATTAGTGAACTGGAATATAAACAACTTTTATGAAGTAGACAGAAGCACAAGAGTTTTTGAAGCCACTCAAAAGTGAAACTGGAACTAATGGGCAAAGCCTGAAAGCTATCGCTGCTCTCGAAGTCTACAGCAAGGACCTGCAGTGGGGCTCCTACACTCCATGCTCGGGACAGGCTGGGCCACGCCAGGCTGAGCTCATGTTCACAGTTGGGAATACCAATGTGAGTGGTGTCCCTGGACCCTCAAACACATAAGAGCCCTCTTGAGGATAATGACAAGTATTCTTAGAGGGCACATGGCATCATGTTTAAGGGCAGGAAGATTTGGTTTTGATCTGTACATCTTTCTGGTTGAGTGACCTTGAAAACATGACTACCTCTCTCTCTAACCCTCAGTTCCACACGTGTCATCTAAAGGGTCATGTAGGGGGAAAATCATATCCCCCCAGAGTCTTAATTGAAATTGATCACTGTTATAAAAAAAAATGGATTAACAAGAGAAAAACAAACAAGTTCATTAACAGGAACATTTCCTATGCACTTGGGAGACACAGAGAGAAGGAGCAGTTCTCAAAGAGGTGTCTTTGAATTTCAGCTTCTACAGCATCTTTAACGACAACAAGGGGAAAAAAAAGTAAATTTTAGAGATGTAACAAAGCAAGGGAAAAACTAACTCCCTAGGGGAAGCCACTTAAGGAAAGGCAAATACCTGGCTCAGACAGGTTAGTTCATAAGGCCTGTTAAACCAGATTCCATTGGTGCTTTGAGATTCCTCATTGCTAGGCTCATCGGCTGATACAAGAGGAAGGCTGTCTGCACTGGTTAACTTAGTTCTTCCTGGTAGAGAGCAGGGGCAGGACACCTGGTCTTTGTCAATCTATGTTCCACTTTCCTGAATCTGCTGCTCCTTGTCTTCAGCTCAACTAACCTTCGTATTTGGGGCCGCCATATTCCTATCTCCCTCAGAACTGGCGAGGCTTATCCCCTGTGAGTTGCTTCTAAGTGAGAGAACATACAGAAACTGCTCCACTCCGTGCCCAGCTGGAGAGCACCCTCAGCAAATCTAGGCGATCTCTTTTGTTTGTAAAAGAAATTCAAACAAGAATGACATTTTAAGAGTTCTCTAAAGGACGAAAACGGAGAACAGGGACATACTAAGTGGCATATTGCCAGATCTGGCTTTGCACCTTTGCTCCCAATAGCCTCCAGTGACGGTCTGGATGTGAGGTGTCCTCCAAAAGTTCATGTGTGAGACAATGCAAGAAGGCTTCGAGGAGAAATGATTGGGTTAGGACAGCCTTAACCCAATCAATGAGTTAATCACCTGGTGGGATTGAGTGGTAATTGAAGGCAAGTGGCTGAAGGGGGTGGGCATTGTAGGCGTGGCTTTGGGTATATATTTTGTATCTGGCAAGTGGAGTCTCTCTCTGCTTCTTGATCATCATGTGAGCCGCATCCTTTCGACATACTCTTCTGCCATGTTGTTCTGCCTCACCTGGAGCCCCGAGGAATGGAGCCAGCTGTCTGTGGCCTGGGACCTCTGAAACTGTGAGCCCTGAAATAAACTTTTAAAACTGTTCTTGTCAGGTCTTGAAGTCGCAGCAGCAAAAAAAGCTGACTGAAACCCCCTCCCTGCCCATATCATACAGCAACCAGCAGCCAATAAGAGCCTTCCATGCAACTTGAGATGATTCTCAGGGTCTGTCTTGAATTTCACAATGAATTGTGATTTCTCATTAATATAGTAATGTAAATTTAATAATAACATGCTTAATCCTCGTTGCTTTTTAAAATCTTGATTATCTGCCAATCACTATTGTGCCAGACCCTTATTACATATGGCAATAGCACTCTGCTCTGATGAACATTATTATTACAATGTAGTTGAATGAAGGATTCTTCTCAGCAGCTGGCATCCGAGGGTCCCTTTGAAGGCAACTGTTTTGTTTAGAAGCCACTTCCATAAAAGACAGATCATGTACACCTTTTTCTCCTTTCTGCTGCTTGAGGCATGGGCTGATGTCTAGCACCCCATTTGGGGAGATGAGGGCAGGAATTGCAGCCTAGTGATGGGGAAGGAGAAACTAGTGACAACCAGAATGCCACATGGCTGGATCCACTACAACAGCCTTTACTGGAAAAGGCATGGGGCGGGGGGGGGATTTTAAAACTCTCTTTCAAGCTATTATCCTCAAGTCTCTGCCAATCACAGCTCATTTTAATCCTAACTGGTAGGAGAAGTCATGAACTTTACCCAAAGTCCAATCTTATTTATGATCAAATAATAGAAATAGCTCAAATCTGGGCCGCTACTATTTTAAAGATGAGGAAATACACAGTCAATGAGGTTAAGTGACCTTCCCAAGGCCAGATACGTGGCAGAACTGGAATTTAAGCCAAGGTTTACCTGACTTAAAGCCTGCATTCTTTTTCTGTAGTTTCTCTCTTCCCCACCCCCAGTGACAATTAGCCGCTAGACCCAGAAGAAAGCCCACCTCCTCCCCAATCCAGTTGAAACCACTTCCCTGAGTTCTGTCCTGCTCTGTCCCACTGTATCTCCTGAGCTATACTTTCCATAAGGTGTTCATTACAATTAGGCACAAATGCACTTTTTTCCCTTCTGGTTGAGTAATGGTGAGATTCAAGAGAATTTCTAAATATATGAGGATAATACATTCAAATCAGGTATGAAAGGAAACTAGAGGTGTTCAGGGTATGTCCTTCAACCTCCTGAGATTGATATCAGGGGAAAACATGCCCTTTCACAAAAGATTCAGAATGCCATTGTGGAAGAGAAAATGCTAAGCTGCCTTGACCCTTTTGGCATTTCTTTGGATCAAGTTTAATAAATTCTTTCTTAAAATAATTTTTTTCTATTATGAAAGTAGTTCATGTTCATTATAGAATAATTATAAAATAAAGAAGGGTTCTAACCCAGTAAGAATCACTATTAATATTAATATAAGCAATCTCTTTGCTTCATAACCTTTGTAAAAATACAAAAACATATAGAATGGTTATTAACAAAAACTATTTTATTTTTCAAATTATAGGTACAGATCGCAAAAAAAAACTGGAAATTAAGAAGTATGAAAAATAAAATCATCCAGAATGTCAATGCCCAGAGAAAATTAATGATAAACATTTTAGTGTTTAGGAACCTTCTTGCTATATATTTTTACATCATTGAGATCAAACTGTAGAGACTAAATTTTAAATAAATTCAATACTGAAACACCCGGGTTCTAAAAAGAAGATGCTTCAAAGAGTCTCTCCCTGGTAACTTGCTATCTAAGGTCATTAATATGAATTTTAAAGAAGCAGAAAATCATAGCTCAAGTTCTTCAGCAAAGAAACTGTCTAATGGCATGCTCTTTGCAACTGTTGAGTTTGTGGAAGAAAAAATATGTTTTGTTTAGCAATTTTTCTGGCACAATATCCTGAGCATATAATTTTGTGATTCTTAGTAAGTTTTGCAAAATAACACCAATTATTATTTCAAGTGGTTTTCAGACGGGGCAACAACATCCTTCTAAATTGTGGTGGGAAGAACGTTCTCCCCCCTCCCAAAAAAAAAAAAAAAAAAAAGAAAGAAATCCTAATACTGTAAAAAGAACAAAAAAAAATGAAGAGAGACCCACTTCTTCCCTTTCACATCAACCATTTAATTTTTCTTCTCACCTCTTGCCTTCACCCTGTGTATTAATACATCTGCTATGTTCATTTACAGGGTATGCAAGTTCTTGCTACACCTATGATTCTTCTTTCCCGCTTTCTGCTCCCACAGTTTTCTAGTGACTGTGTCTTCCTTTTTTAAATAGATTTTTTATTTTTAATTGGCATACAGGGACTGCCTTTTCTGAATAGATTAAGACAGATGAAGGAGGCAGCAGCTCACACTGTAAAACCACACAAAGGTGCAATGGAAACCCGGGTCCAAGGAGTCCTTAGAGTCCTCCAGCTCTGGTATTATGGGCATGATTAAATGAGTCCCCCCAAAATCCACACCACCGTGCACGCTCTGTAGGGTCAGCCCTTTATAATTGTAATGCACATAAAGCCCTATGTTACAACTTCAGAGCAGTGTCGTGTTTAAAGAAGTAGAGCCCAGGAGTTTTTAATCTTCTTTCTTATTTCCTTCAAATATTAAAGGGTATCCACAGCTACTCATTAAAACTCCCAGAAGTGCCTCTTTGGTATTCCCAAAAAATACCTCTTGCTCTCATTTTTACCTCACATCCCTAATAGCCTGGTGCCTCAGTGGACTCTTTCCTCCTCCATCTCCAGGAACAAGATCTTGGCTCCCCTCTCTCCCACTAGACTTGGGATTCTCTCATTCCTCTAAGCTTCTATTTCCTCATGAGAAACGTAATATGCCCAGTCCTTTCTTGGAAGAGAAGGGAGAGAGGAGCAAAGAGGACAAAGGGCAGGTGAAAGAAAGCTGAGATTTGATTATCACCCAACATATAATATGGTGCGGGATTTTGAACAGTCATAGAGGAATGAGATGTTGGAGGTTTATGTGGAGGAAACTCATGAGGTTACAACCCAAGGCATCACTCCTCCAGGAACTCAGATGGGTGCAAACCATTGTCTCCCCCATGCCCACTCTTCTCAAGTTCCAAAACTCTTGCCCAAGAGACTGGAGGGAGGGGCATTGAAGAACAAGCTCATTCTATGTCCAAGTTCATGGGGACAGCCTCTGAGAACACATAGCACCCTGGAGATCTAACACTGCCAACCTTCATCAACACTCCCCATCCCCACCTTCTCCCAGCTGCTGCCAGTCACCAGCAACATCACCCACACAGCTACCTGGATATAATTTACTAACTTTTTTTTCTTTTTGAAGAAATGTTTCAAATATGAAAAATTGAGAATAGTTTAATCCTTAACATATTGCTGTGTGTTTCAGAGACTTTTTATAATTTTATTCTTGTTGAATCAATAAGACATTCTCGTGGTTCAAATTATAAAAGATAAATAAGGATGTATAATAAAAAAAAAAAATCACCGTTACCCGGGCATCCAGTTCCCTACCCCCAGAGGCTACCTTGTTTCAAATATTTTTTAAGAAACAAAACATTATAGATCCAGTTAAGGTTTTCTTTTCTCCATTCTCCTTCCATGCTCCCTAGAGGCAGCCATTATCATGAATTTGATGCATGCTTCCAAAGCCTTTTTATGGCTTTTACATACATATGCATGTACCTATGAACAAGAGAATGTTATACTCTGTGCTTTTTGTAGTTTACATCAATAGAATCGTAGTGCCACTCTATGTGCCAGTTCATTTCTTTTAACTGTTATATGGTATTCTATGGTATGATTCTATTGTATTTTACCCATCCATTTTCCTATTTATTCTTCTCTATTTTCCTTTTTTTAAAACCAATGTTTCCACTTTCATGTTTTTTAAATTAAAATAACTTTTAGGCCCATTTCTCCCTAGATGAATCTATAAATTCTAAATAATCCTATCAAAACTTCTAGGAGGAGGTTTTCCAAGATGGCGGAATAGAGTTGGTTCCTTTCCTGGCTGCTCCATGGCGTGAAACCAAGAAAGGAGACAGGGAGTGTCTCAGAAAGGTGGGTGAACAAAAAAAAGTGGGGAGGGAGACTTTACTGGAATTTAAAACTGGACATTCAAAGCACATTGGGATCTCAGGAGGTTGGATATAATAAAATAAGGAAGAAATCCCTAGCAGCACAGCCACTACCATAGCAGGACTGGAAGAACCAGCCAGAGAAGTCCCTCTGAGAGCAAAGTGGAGGGGTGAGGGAATTAAAGGAATCCACATTTTTAGGAGGCCTGAGGCTTGTCTGGGTATGGGGCATTTAGAGATCAAGGACATTGCCTGACTAATCTAAAAGGCATGCTGCACAATATCCTTATGTGGGAAAGAAGCCACCATCTCTCCAGGTAGCATGTGGAGAACAAAGGAGAAAACCATTTTGCAGCCACAGAATGGAGATCAGCCTGGGGGCCGGCAGCGGAAGGAGCTGATTCTGGCAAACCCGAAATGCAGGCCCAGTAAACACTCACTGCACAACATAGAGTGTACTTAAGTGACCAAAAAAAGAACAAACATGGACAGGGGTTTACACAGGGGACAACTAGTTGTGGAAACCCACCCGGCTCTACCCCTACCCCTCCAGTCCAGCTGCTTGCTAGACCCACTGGGAAAGATTTATCTGGCCATGGAATTCAGAAGAATGGGTCCAGGAGAGATTGAGTTTTGAAAATGAACACAAGACCAGAAAACATGGGGCCCACAGGCAACATAAGGGACTAAGAATTGGCCCCTCCACCACATGAGTGGAACTCAGGGGAGATCCTGGAGTACTGTCTTCCAACATGGATCAGCAAGTACTGGGCCCTGGAGGTGCACTGATTTAAAATCTCCAGACCAATTGCACTCAGCAAAGACCCTGGAGCCCACCTAAGCCTAACCCTGCCTCCAGGAATTGTGCCAATGGGATTACATCTCTCACTCCAGCAATCCAGATGGTGGAGCATCATGCTCCAGACAACCCCACCTAAAACTGATGAGAAGAGAAGCCAAGAATCTTTTGAACTCCAAAAGAAAGAATTCTATAACTTTTCATTGACATTTTTTCTCTTATTTTTCTTTTTTCTTTTTTTCCCCTTTACTCTGTTTAATTGCAACCTTAATGGTACATGGACATTTATTCATACTCATATTTGGGGTTTTTTCTCATTTCTAGCATTTTTGAAGCCAGTTATTTTTCATGGGTCAGTTTTTGAGGACTAAAATGTTTGATTACTATGTTTTAGTTTTGTTTGTATTGTTTTTTTTTATTTTTTTAATTTGTATATATTTTTTGTCTTATCTATTTGCCTTGATTCTTTTTCTCTCTTCTACTAACACTCAATTTCTATTGTTCTCTCTTTCATTCTTCCTTTAATTTTTTTACTTCTACCTTCTCTTCTCCTCCCTCATAATCCTCACATACTATATCACTTCTGTTTTCTCCCTGTTCACCATTTGAAATTGTAAACCCTTTTACAAACTTGCTGTTTTTATTTTAGGCAATAACTGATCATATCATTTCTGTTCATTGTGATAATTAACTTTGTAGACATCATAATAGGGATTATTTGGTTTAATGCTGTATATTGTTTGTATTGGTTGTTACTACTATTTGTCTGCCCCTAAACAGTGAGGTACTGGGAACATTCAGGGACATTATAAGTCCACAGGGTAGAAACTCTACTGCCTCAGATCCATACTGTTAGATGGGTAGACACACAAACAATATGAAAAAGAAGGGAACAAATCGCCCCAAACAAACAAAGATATTCCAATAACAGAATCCATCCACACTACAGTGGAAGAAATGTCAGAGAAGGAGTTTAGAATATACAGAATATTCTGATATAGAGAGAGAATATATCAGAATAAACTGATCTGTGAAGTAAAGGACAGTATAAGGAGTGAAATCAGAGAGAACATACAGGAAGTCAATGATCACTTCAATAAAGAGAGATTATGGGGGAAAAAACAAGCAAAAATTCTCAAAATGAAGGAATCGATAAACCAAATTAAAAATTTAATTGAAAGCTTCACCACTAGACTAGATCACTTAGAAGACAGAGTTTCAGGCAATCCTCAGCAAGAAAAGTAAAGCAAAAGGCAGCACAATACCACACCTTAAATTACACTATAGAGCTATAGTAACAAAAACACCATGGTATTGGCACCAAAACAGACATGAAGACCAATGATACAGAATGGAGGACACAGAGACTAAGCCACATAAATACAGTTATCTCACACTAGACAAAGGCACCATAAACACACACTGGTGAAAAGATGGCCTCTTCAAAAATGGTGCTGGGGAAACTGGAAATCCATATGTAATAAAATAAATTAGACCCCTATTTCTCACCCTGCACAAAACTCAGCTCAAAGTAGAGCAAGGATATAAGCTTTAGACCAGAGATTCTGTGCCTACCAGAAGAAAAAGTGGGCCCAAATCTCCATCGTGATGGCTTAGGAACCAAATTCCTCAACAATACTCCTAAAGCATGAGAAGTAAAATTAAGAATCAATAAATGGGGTTGTACCAAACTAAAAAGCTTCTTCACAGCAAAGGAAACAATCAATAACATGAAGAGAGAGCCTACAGAATGGGAGAGAAATCTTTGGTCACCTGTACCTCAGATAGAGCATTAATCTCCAGAATATATAAAGAATTAAAAAAAACTTAACACCAAAATAATAATAATAATAATAATAACCCAATCAATAAATGGGCAAAGGAACTAAACAGACACATCTCAGAAGAAGAAATATAAATGATCAACAAATATATGGAAAAAATGTTCCACATCACTAGCAATCAGAGAAATGCAAATTGAAACTCCGTTGAGATTCCATCTCACTCTAGTCAGAATGGCAATTACCAAAAATAGGAGTAACAATAAATGTTGGTGAGGATGTGGGGAAAAAAATACACTCATACATTGCTGGTGGAACTGCAAATTGACGCAACCACTCTGGAAAACAGTATGGAGATTACTTAGAAAACTTTGAATGGTAGAACCACATATATAACTAAAAAGAACAAATTTTTAAAATTAAAAAAAAACTTATAGGATATTTTATGAAAATTGACCTGCTTATTCTAAAGCTCATCTGAAGGAGAAAACAAAAAAAAAATGCCAAATATTTCCTGGGAAGAAACTCGAGGAAACTCGCCTTGTAGTGTTAGAATCTTCATTTAATCGGTGTATTGTTCATGGGAGAGGAAGGATCAGCCTGGAGCTTCTAGGAAAGAGAAGTGGCTCTTTTTCCTGGAGGTTGCAATGTCTTGCAGTGATGCTAAAAATACTGCCACCATCTTGCTGCCAGCTTAAGCATGGAGCCAACACATCAAAGTTCAAACAGAAGAATCCAGAGAAATTGAGACAGACCCTGAAATACCACATATGGAGCTTACTTCTGCACTTGTAATTCACATAACTAATAACCTTGGTTGTATAAGCTCATTCAAAGGCATGAGGAAGGAGAGAAATACCGTCCTATCTGCAATCAAAAACATGCTGTCGGAGACAGTGTCTTACAACAATGACTGATTTAATCAATCCTTGGTTGTTGGGTTTTTAAGTGATATTCACTTCTCTTGTATTTCCTCCCAAAGAAAATGTTGCATGAAATTTCCTTATTACTAAACAGTGCATTACCACTAACTTCTCACTATGAAGCTTGTTATTCTCATAGGATAGTTTCCTAAATAATTCCTACTCGGGTGGAATTACTCAATCCAGAACATGGCAAAGAGATGTTTTTCTGAAAGAGTACAATATAACAAATTCTAATTTAATACAGAAAAACATGGAAATTCTAAATATTCCCTGAGGCCTAAACCAGACCCAACATCTCCTGTTTATCTTGGGAGAGTCAGAACATCTACTCGCCTTATAACACAAGGCCTCTACCGTATCTGCTGCCAGTAGAATAACAACAGTAATGCTAACAGTTGAGATTTATTGAACATTTATGCTGTGCATCATGGTATTCGTGCATTATCTCTTTGAATCTTTGTAACTATCTTCTTAAGGAACTTATATTATCAGTTCCATTTTACAAATAATGAAATGAGGCTTAGGGAGAGTTGGTGACTCATCCAGGATCATGCTGCTACTTGAAAACAGCAGAGATCCCGACCTGGTTTGTCTTCTTGCTTATGATCCTGCTTCTTAGACATATCCAGAGAAAGACTCTACTTCTGGATCTTTCCACCCAGTTTCCTAGCTCTTTCTAGTGCTCTCTCTTTGGGTCAATATTAAAAGAACCTTCAGAGAATAAATATCAGAGTGGACAGGAGGCAGGGAAATATATTCCCAACAGTGTAACCTGCTCCCTAAGTTCCTCTCCAGAGGGGAGGCTCACCTGGAGCGACATCTTGGTCCCTGTGGAGTTGCACAAGAGAAAGTGTCACCCAGTTCACTTCCCATGTCATCGCCACAGTGACTGTTCTTTTTCAGAACTAAGCATAACCCTCAGCAAGTGCCACCAAAGGCCACACAACAGAGATCCTGTAACAGACACTCTTGTTGCTCTGCAGCATCATTGCCTCATTCTTCCTCCTTCTCCTAAGCCCCTCAGCTTAAAATTCTTCTGCTTTATCTTTTGATGGAGTTGACCTCAATCTCTCTGACTATTGCCATTTCTCTTTGACCAGCTCAGCACTGATCCTTATGACCTTTAAGACAAAGACGATCTCTTATAAGAGGTGAACAAGGAAGCACAGCAGACCCAAAACTGGGGTCCAGAGAGAAGCCAGCTTTGGGGGGAAGATGTCATGGCCATGGATGGAAGACTGAGCAAAAGACAAGGAGGAAAGATCTATTTTTCTTGAGCCTGTCACAAATACCCTGGATCAAGTCTTACCGAAATGCCCTCTCCCTCCCAACTTACCAAATGCTTAAGCTGATCAATATCCTCTATTGTTCAGGCCAATCTGGGTTAGAGTCTCTGCTAATTGCAATTGAAAGTGTCGTAGCTGGTATGTTTTCTCTCTGGAACTTTCTTGCACAATCCCTGGATTATAGAATCCCAGTGATAGTGAAGCTAACACTAACATAGCACCTAATATACGCCAAGCACCGTCCTAAGCACTTTCTACATTTTTGGCTCATTTAACCCTCACAACAATCCTATGAGCTAATGTTCAGGGATTTTTAGCCCGTTTTTTAAATGAGGAAAATAAGACACAAGAGAAGGTTAAATAACTTTGCCAAAACTAACAGATGGCACAGCCAAGGCTCAAACCCAGACAGTCCTTCCGTCTCCAAAATTCTTGCGCTTACCCAAGCAGCTTGCTGCTCATCACCATTGTCCTGGGTGCTGTCATTAAGGGAGTCCAACAGCATATTGCCTGGGGAAGTTGGAAGTGGGGTGTGGGTTGGAATATGCAAATATTCACCTACCACGTATTTTTTTAGGGGACCTGAAAGTACATGTGTCCATTTTCATTATCCCAAAATCCAGTTGAGAATTTGACTGGGTCCATCTCCTAAGCCACTGATGAAACTTCCTCTGCCAGGTTATTTCTCAGCTGCTGACAGTGTTGTCTAGGCTGGGTCGATATTTTCATGTCTACTCATAATCCTGTGTGTCAAGATCACTGAAATATAAATGCCAGTGGTTTTTCTCTGTATTCTAGCTTTTGCTTTGATGTTAGACATAAAGTCTAAAGTGTATCTCCCCAGTATCCTGTGTGCAGAATTCAAGAGTTGTAAATTTATGTACAATGTATTCACATAAACTAGAAGAATCCACCATTGTGTTTTTGAAGCTCATCTGTGTGTCATTGTGCATCATCTCCTCTTGGCTGAAGTGGCTGTGGAAGCATCAACCAATGACACTTGGGTTTCAGATTCTGCCTTTGTCTCCATTCCAAGTACTCTGAAAATCGTCATTTAAAAAAAAAAAAAAGTGGCCAGGTGCAGTGGCACACATCTGTAATCCCAGGGGCTCGGGAAGCTGAGGCAGGAATATCAAGGATTCAGAGCCAGCCTCATCAAAAGTGAGGCACTAAGCAACTCAGTGAGACCCTGTCTCTAAATAAAACACAAAAAAAGGGCTGAGGATGTGGCTCAGTGGTTGAGTGCCCCTGAGTTCAATCCCTATGCCAAAAAAAAAAAAAAAAAAAAAAACCAAAGTGCTACAAAAATTCTCTTTNAGAGAGAGAGAGAGAGAGAGAGAGAGAGAGAGATGGAGGGAGGGAGGGAGGGAGATTCTCAATATTCTTGCCCTTCGCAAATGATTATCAGAGTGGTCTATGGGATTAATTCAAGTCCTCTCTAGGGTTCAGATCTTTGATGGGAGCACTTGAGGAGGCCTTCTAATGGCTTAGAATTAACTTTGTTTGTCCGGATAACACAATTGGCTGTTGCCATTGCTGCTATAAGGTTCAGACATGATCTCTTCTCATTTCCAAAGCGATTGGCCAAAAGCAGAACCAAATACAGCATTTCTGGAAGACAGAGGAAAAATCATTGGCTCAACAAAATCTATAACTTAGCAACAAATGTACATTGCAATTCTACTTTTTGCTGAAGAATAGATGCCAATGATGGTTAGTTTTATGTGCCAACCTGATTGAGCTAAGAGATGCCCTGATAGCCAGAAAAACATTATTTCTGTATCGATAAGAGTATCTATAGAAGAGATTAGCATTCAAATTGGTAAGCTAAGTAAAGAGCACCCTCACCAACTCAGGAGGGCTCAATTCATAGACTGAAATTCTGAACAGGAGAAAAAAGGTGGAGGAAAGGTAAATCTGCTCTCTGCTTGAGCTAAAACATCCATCTTCTTCAGACTCAAGCCAGATCTTATACTAGTAGCTCTCCTGGTTCTCAGGCCTTGGTGCCTGGACTAGACCTACACCACAGGCCTTCTAGTTCTTAAGCTTGAAGTCAGCAGATTATAGGGCTTCTCAGCCCTCATAATTGCATGAGCCAACCCCTCATTAAAAAAATATATTTTTCTAAATATCTCCAAAAGTCCATTAGTTCTATTTCTCTGGAGAACCCTGACTAATGTAATACCCCATTTAAAATGAAGCTGGAATCCATCGGGTAAACATAGATTTATTTTGTACCATGGGTAGGGGCAGGGATCAAAAACCCAAAATATCACTTCTAAGAAACTTCCTTTATTTTTCACTGTCTCTACACAGGCAAAACATAAATCAGAAATTATGTAAGACCAGTTTTGAATGTCTATTAAATGCTAACTTCTGAATAAAATACTTTAACATTTGTTACCTCATTGAAAATAGAGGTTGGAAAACAAAGGCTTGCAAAGTGGTAGTCATCCCATATTACAGAGGAGGGAAATAAGAAAACTTGAGTTCTATTACAGTGAGTAAAGAGATAGGCTCAAAATACTTCTAACTGATGCACTTTCTGCTATCATGCTGGATCTTTGGAATAGTCAAAATACAAAGATCCATTCTGATGGACACTTGATAAAAAAAAAAACACATAGAATGTAATCAGCATTACATTTATGGGTGCCATAACTGCTAGGAATAGGAATATAACTAGTGTTATAAAAAGACAATTGATGAAGACTTCATACTGTAAAAGAATTATTAAAAATGAAAAACTGATAAGTCTGCAATCCATGTATCAGCCTCAGATATGTGGAACACAGGCCAGATTGGACCACCAAAACTCATAACACAAATCCATGATGAAATGAAAAGGATCCATACAGGACCAGGACCTTTTCCTGAGGTATTATATTAACATTTTAATCTAGAGAGATTTATAGAAAATACTAGCTCAAGACTGTGGTGCCATGTTTATTGGTATAATGCATTTTCAAGTTAGTTTTATGTAAATGTTATCACCCTTTTCTTAGTGTAAATTCAACCATTCCCCAATAAAACTGGTGATCTTTATAGAGTTCCACATTAAAAGAACCACTCCAAAAAAGAGGTGAATTCTAGAAATTGGCTTCTGCTTCTCCTACTGCTGCTCATCATTCTGGTGCCCAAAGAAAAGACCATGCTATCATAAATAGCATGAACACCTCCAGACCACGTTTTCTTTCCATTTGACTTCCTGGACAAGTTTCATTACATATTTAATAAGGAAATTTTTTAAGCCTACAGTGCTGAATGTAAGACTTACAAGGAAATTTTCACTAACAAAGAAATATGCTTAAAAGCTCAATTCTTCCAAAGATAAATCAGAGATTAAAATGTGTGTCTTTCCATTATTCTTCCAAGGCTTTGTAAGTGCTGGATGGAAATATATAGGAATGTATACCTGGCAGAGATCATTTTGTATCAAGAATGATTGAATGGCCAAAAATAATTCCAGATTTTTCTAAATGCCTCCTTTTAGAAAAACTTTAATAGTTTGTACATATTCAATCCTGGGTTCTGCTTCATAGAAAATGTGTCCTTTCCAAGGCTAGCTATGAATATATCTGCCCCATGCTTCTCGTCGATTTTTTTTTTTTTGACACATTCTCATGAGTCCCTTGCACACCTTCAGAGTGTAAGCCTTGGAGAAAGAGGTTTTGTTTTGTTTTATGCAAAACCTTTGACTCCTATAATGTGCAGTTCACACCTTTGGTGTCAAATAAATGACAAGTAATCATTGTTCAAGGCTATAACACATTCCGATGTGAAGTTTTATAACAATCCCTGCTTTCCTTGAGCTGCTAAAATCATTAAATTTATGACATTGGTAGATTAGTAGAACTGTATGCCTCTGCTCTATTTACTTAATTTTTGAATTGACTGGAATGTGCTTTTAATGTGGAAATCGTATTAGGGTGTTCAAATATCTTGTATGCTGAACAAGATTATTAGCTGTGGAAACCAAATGGGATTTTATCCATTGTCAGAGTCCTCTATTTCCTTGACATGTTCATCCCCTCTACTGGCAAACCAAATTGGATGTCAGAATCTGTTCCAAAATGCCAACAACATGGTTTATAATTGCAAAGTTAATGTCTATGAATAATAAAATTGTAAACAAGCAAAGCACTATCAAAAATTCAAGATGATTATTTTTTAATGATTATATTTCTTCCTGTGTGTGATAGTATTATCTTTCCTGAGACTGAACTCTAGTAAATTTCTGAGCCTGAGCATCATGAAGACAGAGACAATATTTTTACCATCAATCTAATAGTAATACATGTCTTGGAAAAGTAGCAAGTCGTGTAAGAGAAAAGGATCCCCTCCTTATTCCTCATCTTCCCTCAGACACTTTTGAGGTAATTACATAAAGAGTGCATGAGTAAATAAATGCCCTTTGCAGCTAGTGCAACTGCATTCAAAGGTAGAGAAGACAGAATTTCGTTTCCTGACTTTCATTGATTTATTGGACTTATTTACATGCCCTTTAAAATCCATCTCAATTAAAGTTTACCCTAGAACCAGGACAGGTTAGAGACCACCTGGTAGCCTAATCCCTTCAGGTTCAGGTGAAGAAACCACTGCCCACTTAGCTTAAGGGCCAGGTCAGAGCCATCCTCTCTGACTTGCTATGGTCTGACTTAAGTTCAGACCCACCCCAATACTATCTGGCAGGTCTCCAAACTCACCTTTGGAGTCACTGTCTTGGTTCCAACTGCTTGCCCTCACCTAGTGGAGCTCCACAGCCCAACTCCCTGTCAACACAGCCCTTTCCTTGTATCTCACCACCCTCAACTCCAACAGCACAAAAGTCTCCCTGTATTTGCCAATACACTGCAGAAACTCTGGAAAAGTAAATGCCATGTTATCCAACAACACCTACCGTGCATTAATGCTTTTTATGCCCCAAATGCTCTAACAGGTGTGCTGCCAACACTCATATGTAACCCTCACAGCCCTTTCACATTAGGATCACTATGCAGATTGGAATAGTGAAGATCAGGGGACCTAATTAACTTGCTTAAGGTCACACAGCAGGTAAAGGATACAACCAGAATCTGAACCTACTTCTATCTTCTGCTCAGGGCCTGTCATTTCCTCCTAAAGAATGTGGTCATTCGTTCAACACGCGTTTCAAATACCAAGTATATGCCAGACACATTGCTGGAAGGGCAGGGGATGAAAAAAACAAGTTGGAGCATTCAGGGCAATGCTGAGACTTGAGACCCTGAGCTGTTATTCCCCAGGGAGTGAAGAGGGTACCTGAGCCCACTCACGCCATGAGGCTAATCCAGGCAATAATACATCAGACCTGATCTCAAGAGGGCATTCTCCTAAGACTTCATATACTCAGTTGGCTCTACAAGTACCACAGATTTCTTTCTGAGTTTCCTTGCAGCGAGCGCTAGCTGGTATTCCCCAGCAGGCTTTCTCCAGCTGGGTCTGAGAGTCTCGGGAAAGCGGAGCCACATTCCCTACACACCTAGATCGGATGCTCAGCATTGTACAGCTCTTCTCAGACGCTCACACCCTGTATTTTAAAAAATTACTAATATTTGCAGAATTCAGTTCTCCACCTGTTTCTCTGCCCCTTCCCTCACTCCATGCAATAACCACAGCCGGTCCTGCCCCTGTGTTTGAACAATGGACTCAGGTTTGCCTTTCTAAATGACCTCTGCGGTCAGCTCACTGTCCCACAGGTTGGGAGCTTGCTCTTTTGTTACTTCCATCAGAGAAACTTTGGAAGGTGGGGTTTGGGGCTTATGGTTTTGCATTCTGGTCATTTGGCACTTGCTTTTGGAGGTATTTCATCCACCATATGCCGCTGCTCCTGCCTCCTGGTCTCCTTGGATTCATGAAGGGTTTTGTAATGAGAGCTACAAGACAGTGGGGGTTGAGGGCAGAGCAACTCGCCTTGATTCTGATTCCTCTTTTGAGTATTCACATTTGTCTTAAGTGGGTTCGTTGAGCTTGGGGGGGAAAAAAATAAAACCAGCCATCAAAGCACCTAAGTATCCATGAGATACAAGCAAAGCAAAATGGTTAAACCCTACAAAGATGAATTGTGAAAAAAAAAAAATCAGATGGTTCACTCATAGCAAGAAATTAAAAAGTCAAATAGAAAAGGGACAGTGGAGTGTGAGAAGGAAATGCTGACAGCTAAATTACCCTTCAAGTAAAAAGAGATAATCCTCCTGCCTAGGCATTCATGCCAGAGCTGGAATTTTAATTCCGACGGCCCTGTATGGGCCTCCGGACCATTATTCTCATTCCTGTATTCAGTTAACAGTTCTTTCTTCGTTGCAATAAATGTTTGGGTACATTCAGCCAGAGGCTTTTTAGATGGTGAACATATTTCCACAAGGCAGAAAAAAAATAAATATGATATGGTTGTTGCCTATTTCAAGAACCCCATATGGCTGCTTTTAGACAGGGGCTGTCCCCCTCTGGAGACCAGCTTCCCATTTGAAAGGGTGTTCAGCACGTCCTGAGACTAGCTTTATAAATCAATTACTAAAATTTAAATCACATTCTGTCATTCACTTCAGCCATGGAAGAAACAGGGAATCTTTTAATGACTTCAGAAACATCCATACGCGTAAAAGCTAAAACTAGCAAATATTCGTATCCTTTCTTGGCAGACAACTCTGGTAATTAAGGTAAACTACTAATAACCCTTTTTGGAGTGCAGGATAGATTGTTCCCAAACATATTGAGAGGAATCATATTGAGCAGCTTGAAGCCCAGACAGATCCTTCGAGAGAACCCTGCCAAGAACAGAATCTCCCACAAGGAAAACACAGACCTGCAGAAATCAAAACCCCTGAGTCTGTCCCAGGGTTTTAATCTGCCTGACATGTTCTATGCTGCATCCTTTATGATCACTTGCTTGTGTCCCAATTCTGCCAAAAAGTTGATGTTCGGTTGACCAATCCTTTCTTAAAGCAGTCATTTTACTCCCTTTTTATTTTTTTAATTAATTCTTTTTTTTTTTTACACAAATGGAGCACAACTTTTCATTTCTCTGGTTGTACATGGTGTAGAGTCACACCATTCGTGCAGTCATACCCATACATAGGGGTAATAATATCCATTTCATTCCACCATCTTCTGCCTGACACATACTCCCTTTCCTCCCCCTCCCTCCCCTCTGCTCAATCCAAATTTCCTCCATTCTTCCCTTGCCCCCCGTTATGGATCAGCATCCACTTATCAGAGAAAAGATTCAGCCTTTGGTTTTTTGGGATTGATTCACTTCGTTTAGCATGATATTTCCCAACTCCATCTGTTTACCTATAAATACGATAATATCATTCTTCTTTAAGGCTAAGTAGTATTCCATTATGTATATATACCACAGTTTCTTTATCCATTCATCTATTAAAGGGCATCTAGGCTGTTTCCACAGCTTAGCTATTGTGAATTGAGCAGCTACAAACATTGAACATCACTGTAGCGTGCTGATTTTAAGTCCTTTGAGTACAGACCAAGGAGTGGGATGGCTGGATCAAATGGTGGTTCCATTCCAAGTTTTCTAAGGAATCTCCATACTGTAAGGCAGTCATTTAATGACTACATTTGCCAAAGGGTCTTGAACAGCATTTGGGAAATTTTGCTATAAAATTTGCCAGATAATCAATATTTTCAACTCTGCCAGCTATATACTTCCTGTAGCAATTCTCAATCCTGCAATTGTAGTGAGGAACAACCACAGATAACAGTAAGCAAAGGAGTCCAACTGTGTTCTTACCACACTTTGTTTATAAAAACAGGTGCTGGGTCCTAGTGGGGGGCTGTGGTTCTCTGACCTCTGCTCTTGAGGATAAGTAATGGGGGATGACAGAGCAAGCCAGCCACTTGCTCTCCCCAGGAAGTCTCTGCCAGACTTCCTGGTACCTGACATGAACTGTATCGCCCAGGGAAGATGAGCTCAGCCTATGGGGAAAACAACCCATTTTGGATGTCTAGACTTCCTGAGCCCTCCGACGACGATGACACATCACAGCATTATTTAGCCACTCGTTGGCAATGAGTCACTGCTTGATTTGCAAGATTCCCTGCTTCAATGAAAATACTGAAAGCCACTAATATTAGTCACAGCAAGAAGCTGCCCCTAAAACTGAGAGAGGAAATTACTTTGCAGTTTTAATTTCAGACAATGAACTAAAATGACTATATATCAAATGGTTTTTAATGCTGCCTTTTGGTACTAACACAAACGAGAATGATGGATTTCAACTTGTGTTGTTCTCCATAGCAGAACAGTGTCTGGAGTCTTGAGATGAGAGACTTGGCCAGGTGTGCCATACACAGAAGAGGAGCGTGAGCTTCACACTCAGCCAGGCCTGGGTGCTGAGTGTATTTACCCCCTCTCCCTGGAACCTAGGCAAGTCATTGACCTTTCTGACTTATTTCTCTGTTTGCAAAATAATGCAATAAGCCCTGCCCTGACTCTTTCTCTACCTCAAGAAGTTGTTGGCCAGGAATTAGGGTGTTAGGGACAGAAGTCTATGAAACGAGATAATGGCTAAGGAAACAGTTTATCTGTTGTACAGTTTTCCCCACACAGGGAAGGTTATAATTTTGGAGACTAAAACTAGCACTTGACTCAAGAGCACTGACTGATGTCCTGTTCTGACTTCCTGATGTCCTCTTCTAGTGACATCCTCAAGGACAGATTCACCTGTTGAAAGCCCACCAGTCTTCTGAAGTAAGTTCATTGAGGAGCATCCTGATGATCAAACACAGATACTGAGACACCTTGGACCTTGGTCCTCCTGTGCCACTTCCAATCTTCAGCTTTCAGGGGAAAAAAAACACAGAATAAACCCAGATAGAAAAACAGGCCGACAGATGGTACAGGCTCTGTGAGAGGGTCCTCTGTTCCCTCACTCCAAACTCTCCTGTCTTCTTGTCATTCTTTCTACCTGGAAATCTGTAGAAAAATGGCAGACCCTGCCAGTCTTGGTGGTGCACCCTTCCATAGATCAACCCTTCTGTCCATAAGAAGACTTTTCTTCTCAACTTAAGAGGTCCCCTCTCTGGGTTGTTTTCCTTCTCTCCTGATTTTATCAGTGCTCAAAAAATTAATTAATTTCCTGCCATGGTGTTGTGTGTTTACAGTAGTCAGAGGCAATTGGTCAGTCTGAGATAGAACAAAATGGCATTTACTAAAACCATCCTACAGAAGAGAAAGTTTCATTTAAATGGAGTGAGAAGTGCAGATGCCAATCCTGCTACCAATTGATAAATATTGTCAAGGTTATCTCTTCTCCTTATCTATTTCTATTACTTGTGCAATGCCCAATCCAAATTCCAACTTTAGGGAAGAGGTGTTTGTTTTCATATTCCTTGACAAGATGGCTCTGAAGTTTATGTGGATGAATAAACAGATGAAACCAACTAAGGAAAGAAAGTCTGTAAGAAAAAGGGATGGGTAGATACATGCTTTGCCTTGCATCTCTAGTTTTAAAACTATGATACTCACATGGAAAATAAAAATGAATGCCCAATCGATGGAAATAGCTTCATACTAAAATACATTCCAGTGTATTTGTGGTAAAAGATAAAGGATTTATGGTAAAGGTAAAAGAATCGAGAAAGGTAAATGATAAAGAGCTCCCTCGCCCCTTCTGCTATGTGAGAATGCAGGGAGAGGTCAGCTATGTGTTAACCAGGAAGAGGACCCTCACCAGACGCTGAATCTACCAGCACTTTGCTCTTAAACTTCCAGGCTCCAGAACCTGGAGAAATGCCCTGTTATTATAAGCTACCCCATCTCGGGGTCATACCAACCCAAATGGACCCTCCACCCTCACCAATCCTTAACACTACTTATTTTGTGGAAGAAATGTTGGTGCATGTTCTGGAAACACAACTAAAAGTACATCATCGTAGTTTATCTGTTTACTTGTCTACCTCTCTCACAAGTTTGCAGCCAACCATGCTGTAAACTAAGAAAGAAAGGCCCAAAGAAGTTGAGAGAGATGCCCAAGGTCCGAAGACTGTAAGTATTCTTTATGGCACAGAAGTCCCTGATGGGTGATGTTCTTAGAATGAGGACAGGCTGACTTCTGTAAAACCCTTGAAAAATCTTCTTCCAGTTATTAATACAATTTGCTAATATAAGCAAAGTCACTCCTACACATACGTGTATGCATGTGCATGTGTCAAGTACGTACACACACACACACACACACACAGTTTCTAAATGGAAGGTTTAATTTGGTAGCACACTGCTGTTAGTTAAATGATCCTGCAACCACGAGACATATCTCTCGCTTATCTCCCTTTGGTTAAATGTTTTGAAATGAGTTTCAAATGGGGTTGGCTCAAATGACAGCTCTTCATTTCACCTTGTTTCTGCAGATGCCATTTGTGGGAATGTTTTATGATTCTGTTAATTACCTACATCAAGAGGTTATTTTATTGTTTCTAGGAAGCAGAGTTATAAATGTAAATATTCCGAGGCAGCAAATTTCTTGAGCAAACTAAAATGATGAGATATAAAATCAATGCATATACTTGATTTAGTTAATAATATCCTAAAATATTCTTCAGACACATATCTATGCCTGGACAAATGGAGGCAGATGGTGTGCTTTAAAAGCAAAATGTCCAAAAGATGTGCACTCTGGTACTTAAATGTCTTTTAACTTCTCTGGGCCTCAGTTTCCTCATCTCCAAAATGGGAGATTACAACTCCCTGTGGTATTGTGAGGTTAAATAGGTTATTGCATAAAAATATCTGACAGTTATAAAGGTATAAGTGCTGTCTTCTGATTGAGTGCTGAGGAATTTTGTCACAATGATGAACAGCTAAAAGTCTAAGTCCTAGAGCTGTATCGCCTGTGTGTTTATTCTGACATTACCCGTTATTAGCTATTACCTTGAGTGAGGCTGCTTGAACCCCTTGTACCTCAGCTTCTTTGTCTGTAAAATGGGTAACAATAGTGCCAGTTTCATGGTGGCATGAAGACAGAATGAGATAATCCATGACACTGGCTTAGAACAGAAATGGGCCCATAGTCACGTGAATAATGAGTGTTCACTGCAAACAGGTGTATGTCCATTCCACAGACGCTCACTTATGCACCTTTATGACCTAACAGTGTAGAAATAAGGCTGATTTCCTTTGTTTCATTTCGCTTGCCTCCATCTGGCTGGACCCTTCCCATCTAATTTTTCTTCTGTTGTGTTTCTCAAAATGGAAAATAAACACCTTAATTATGAATAAAAATGGAATGTTTCTCTCCTAGGTATCAATAAAAATGATTTTTTTTTTCCCTGAGGAAAAAATACTCTCTTGACCTCCTGGCAAATCCGGGCATCAGAGTCTTGCTGTGCTCAGCATGAGGGGCTTGGCACATGCTAAGAACTGCGATGTGTATGCGCCTCAGCAGCTCTGGGCACAGCGAGGGGCCCCTGTACCTTGGACAGGCGTGGGAGCAGCTCGATATGCTAACACAGCCTGAGCCTCTCTGCAGAGCTCACAAAACTGAGAGGACAGCCCCTCAGCCCATGGTCACCAAGAGACTGTTTTACATGGAAACATGTCCTCACCCCACCTTGGGAGAGATGGCTCAATTCCAGGAGAGGGGAAAAGCCTAGATTTGGGAGCCAATCCTGCCTGGGTTCAAATCCCGGGTCCACAGTATAAAACAGCACAGCACGACTGAGGACAGATTCTTTACCCTCTCTGAGCTTGAGTCTCAGCATCCATAAAGTGGGAGTAAGAATACTGACCTCAGAGCAGTTGTGAAGCATCAATGAGAAGAAGCAGGGGAAGCACTTTTGCCAGTAGCTGGCACATAGAAACTGTGGGTATGGCTTCCCAAGCCCCAGCACTATTTCTGGACCATTCCACAGATGACTTGTCCAAGAGCTATGAAAGATCTGGAGGCTCCAAAAAAGAGCTTGCTCTGCATCTCGCCTCCAGCTCTTTGGAGTACAGGAGGAACTGGCTCTTTCAGTCCCATACGGCCTCGCATTTTCAGATCCCCAGTCAATTTAGGCTGCAGGGCACAAACAGAAGGCAGACCTTTCCTTAGCACAGCTCAGTTACCTTTCATCTGGCCCAATTTTCTTCTCTCAGAAGTTTGCTAAAAATGTCAAGAAGCAACCAATACACATCATTATTCTGACCTTTTTCAACCGTTTCCCCCAGAGGGGCAGACCCAGGGGACATAGGGTCTCACTTCCAAGGCTGTTGCGAGCAATAGTTTACAAATGTTTCACCACATCATAAGAAGGGTCACCAACTTCCCAGCCTGCAGTCTCTTCCTACTGTTTTCCAACACATGGCTCCTGCCTGGAAAGCCGAGATCACACGTTCTGCTGGAGAGGGGCTTCACAGCACCGTTTCACTTCTAGTTCCAATTCCACATTAGAAAAAATTGGGGTTTCAGCGGCTCTCACAGAAGAGGAACTGGAATGAAACAAAGTCTCCAGAGGCAGACATTCTGGATTGCAATCCAGATCCCACTGTTTACTACTGCACCGCCGAGGACACTCTACCTAAGTGTGCTCAACCTCAGTTTCTTCATCTGTAAAATGGAGATGGTGATCACCATAGCCTGCTATTGCACAGCTGTGAATAATAAATGAGTCAATGCATGTAAAGTACTTGGTAACAGGCATGTAGCAATAAGCTCTCAATAAATGTTAGATCTGGTTACCACTAAACACCTGTTATGTGCTGGGCATTGCTTGTGGAAAGATCATGAATAACAAGCAACCCATTGTCCCCAGCCTCCTGGGGTTTACAGTTTAGAAGCACAAGTATGAAGAATATAATTGCATTTGCCATTGTTTGTACAGCAAGAATGATAAAGTCTGTGAAGGAGATGATTTCGAATTATTTGCATCCTCAGCCAATCAGAGTCCCTGAATTGAAGAGAGACACAGAATCTACATTCATCGCATTCTACGTGGAAAGTAAATCTAGAAAAAGTCAGTCATGCTTGCTCATTCCACTTCATATGATGCTTTAAAGTAACCTGCACTTTCACATCTGTACAGTGGCAAGATGACATTGTAACTCAAAACAGCCTTCCCAATCAGACTGCCTGGGTTTAAATTCAAGCTCTACCATTGACCGGCTTTGTGACCTTGGTATGTTTCTCCACCTCTCTTGGCTTCAGTTTTCTCACCTTTGAAATAGGCATAATAGCTCACCATGCTATTAAGAGGGTTCAATTAGCTGATACCCATAAATTACTCAGAACAGATCTTAACACCTAGTGAACACTCAGTAAGTTGCATTTTTATTATTTCTTTTGAACTTCTCAGCAGACTCATAGGAAAGGCAGTTATTGCCTCCATTTTACAGATGAGGAAACTGAGAGGCTCCAAGGAATAACCTAACAATCTGCAAAGCTGGAGCTCAAACCCAGGTCTCCTTGCTCCACATCCATTGTTCTTTCCCCTACTACCAATGCATTCTCAATTAGAAGAAAAAAAAAAAACAGATGTTATCCTTGAAAAGTCAACATGTAAAGGGTATAAAATGTTTCTGAAAGAGGGAGGCTATTTTGGCATATAATGGAGTAAAGTAGCAAAAGAAAGATAAAAGAAGCCAAAGGTTTTATTTTAAAAGATAAATGAATAGCAAACTAGCTGGCTTAGAATGAGAGAGGCTAAGAATATTTTCCTGCATAATTAAATCTTTAAAGATTCGGTTAGAGCACCATAGTTTACATCAGGTTAAAACAAAAGATCACATTAGCAAATTGCACAAGCTTATATGTGGTGCTTTACCCACCAAGCAATTATTAACAAGCCAATTTTAGAGAGTTCGTTCAGACTATCACTGTAAGATGAAAGAGACGGGACATTTAGGGTGCTAGATTTTTTTTTTAAGGCAGGACAAACACAAAAACAAAAACCCCATTTATTCTAACACTAGTGTTTATCTAGAAATTATAAATTTTGATTATTTTTTTAAATCTTGGTGAAATATATGTAACAAAAATTCATTGTCTTACCCATTTCTAGGTGTGTGGTTTGGCAGGATTGAATCCATTCACGTTGTTATGCAACTATCACCACCATCCAGTCCCAGAATTCTTTTCACCTTGCAAAACTGAAGCTCTGAGCCCATCAGACAAAAGCTTCCCATTCCCCCTCAGAATTATGATTTTTTTAAATCAAATCAATTTTGGATCAAGATCATGTTCTTTCAACTTATCCAGTTTTTGTTTTTGAAAACAAAATTTGCTATAATTTGAAAGCTTTTGCGAATTCAGGTACGATGTGGTTCATCCCAATTAGCAAGTCACCCTGTTCCCTTAGAAGTGAGAGGAGACCACTGCTGTCTAATGTCATGCCATTATTTTCTATCACGGCCCCAGCAACAATTCTGATGTTGGAAAGTTGAACAACAGAAGAGAGTTGTTTGTAAATCCAGACCAGATGAAAAGGACAGAAGTTTCCAGAATCCATCTTATCCATTCAATAAGCTTATCGTCTGATGTCAGTCCCATCCATTGAAATGGGATAAAAAATGGAGAGTTTTGTGCATACACAAAACCCACTGACAGTCTGGCTGTTCTGGGAGAAGGTTCTGGTCAACCCAGCCCACACCCGATCATTATGCTTTCAACCGCATTTGCCACAAGAGGCAAAATATTCTAGCTGCTGTCAGGGCCCTCAAAGACACTTCATAACATCCAGTTCAACAGATAACAAGTCACAAAGACACTATTCTTTGCAAATGACAATGAATTTTTCATCTCGGGCTTTTGATGTGTCAGGACAGATATTTAGAAGGAAAAGCCTTTATTACTTCTAATCAAAGAAAAGAGGCTTTTTTTAAAAAAAGCAAAATTTATCAGGAGTTTCTTCAGGACAAACTGTGTGACCCCGGGCTTTGTTCCTGGAGAAGAGATGTCTTTGAGGACAATAGGAACTGCAACAGGATCGTCTGATTGTCCCCTTCCCCGTGGGCCCAAGGCAGCCCCTTATAAATGGGCTCCAACCCCGCTGCGGAGGTACTGATGAAAATAGTCAATCACCTCACATTTATTTGGCACTGTGTGGTTCCCCCGGGTATCATTTCTCTGCTCTGAGCTTTGTAGGCACTGCCGTTCTGCTTGCTAATGACATTAACAGGAGGATGGTGTCTCTGCTATGAGCAATGGCCATATTCAGCAAAAACACTTGGTCTGCTCCAGATTCACTAAATGATACACATTCAAAGAGTCCCTTAGAACAAACTGCGGTTCGCACACCAATTTTGACTTTAAAAAGCACTCAAGTAGAAATACCTGTGTGCATGCATAAGTTTGTGTGCGTGTGTGTGTGCATGTGTGTGTGCGCTTCATCCTGTGGGTCCTGTTTATGTTTATGTTTATGATTATGCATCCAACACTTTAACTCACGTACCTTTTCTAGGGAAAGCAGGTCAGAGGTCAGGACAGCCTGTGCAGGCTGCCTCTCAGACGAAGCCTACCTCCATGAGCTCTGGCCACAGTCATTTTTTCCATCTGCTGGCCTCAAAGATTCAGTGCAAATAAAAACCTCCGAAGCATCTCGGTTCAGCAACACTCACTTGTGACATGCTCACTTTAATGACACAGTAATGTCGTGCCCCTTGGTGTGCCGTTTTATTGTGAGGCTTAATCAAAGGCAAAAGGAAATAAAGATGTCTGGCCTGGGCGCAGGTGCTTCTTTGTCCGAGTGTGTTCCTGGGGGCGGGAGAGTAGGCACAGGCGTCGGGGGGCTGTGCACAAAGGCTGGGCTTCCCAGGTTCTTAGCAGTTGTTTTTTTCAAGGAGTCCAGAGGTTTGCTCTGAGTCTGTGCGTGTGCTTGGTATAGTCCTATATAGACTCCAGGATTAAAGAGAAAAGGAGAGAGAATGAGAAAGAATTGGTTAGGAAGCTTTTACACGGGTTCTTTCGTAGTTTGTGTGATATGTATATGTGGGTACGCACTTGTGGTGTGTGTGTTTGAGGGGAGTGTTCACATGTTTTGTGTGCATGGGAGATTGCTAGGGTATACACACTGCTCAGCCAGACTGCGGCAACACACAATGTGTGTCTTCATGTGTGTTGCCTGTTTATGACATTTGGGTGTGTATGTTGTGTATCCATACATGTGATGTGGGTATGTGTTCACAGCTTGTGTGTGTGTGATGTGTATGTTTGCACATGATATTTGTGCTTGCATACAGTAGTATGTGTGCATGTGGTGGCTGTGTATAATGCACTCACATGCCCATATACAACCAGTCCTGTCTATAGGTTCTGCATCCATGGATTCAACCAATCACAGATGGAAAATATTAAAAAATAATTGCATCTGTACTGAACATGTACAGACAATTTTCTTGTCATTATTCCCCTAACCAATATATTATAGCAACTATTTATGTGTTGTTTATGTTGTATTGGGAATTGTAAGTAATTTATAGAGGATTTAAAGTCTACTGGAAGATATTTGTAGGTTCTATGCAAATACTATGCCACTTTATATAAGGTACTTAAGTATCCATGGATTTTGGTATCAAAGAGGAAACCAAACTTCTGCAGATACTGAGAAATGACCATACATATATGGCAGAGTTCTTTATAGCCCCTGGGATTCAAATGTGTTCACTGTACAGAAGTATAATATATTTATAGGAACGTGCCTATCAGGGCTGATTATATCCCTACCTGCTGAATTATGGCCACCCATAGCTATTTAAGAGAAAAGGGCAAAAACATTTAATTTTAGCCAAACACACAGAGGTCACTGGGTTTGATAAAATTTTTGAAAAAGAAAGGAGGAAGGAAGAAGATTTCAAAGAATCCCCGAATTAGGATTTTTACCTTGACATAAATGTTAGGATTTAAGGGACGCTGCTAATTAATCACATCTCTTCCCTTAAAGGTTCCAGGCCTTTTGACAAGATAGACCCAGATGTACGGAGCTGAAATGATCAACTGTATTTCCAGTCTCCCTGGAAGAGCTTGCATTGATCTGTCACAGGACTGACCTGCACTACAGGTCTGAGCAGTCCTGCCGAGTTCATGATATGGAGGGACAGGGAATGGACATGGGCTGCTGGGAGACAGAACCAGAGGGGCTGGGCTTTCACAAACCTGACTTTCCTCTCAGCGCAGTAGGGACAGAAGAAGGACAAGTTTTCCTCATGAGTCTTCCATTCCTCCAAAGGCAGAAGTTCCTACCTTATGGATCAAGACAGGAAAAGCACAGAGTGAGGGGCGAGGGGCGCAGAGGGAGAGGCAAGCCTGCGTTTCCATTGGAGTTGGTGTGACACCTGTGTCGCCTCCTTGACTCACGCAGCCTCGCTGGTCCTTCCCAGCATCTCTATGCTGTGCCAACTTCTCTTCACCGCCATCATTGTTCTAGACTTCCACTGACTATCTTCTGACTCTTGTCACCACCTCCAACTGGGCTCCTACACTCCAGTCTTGAACCCTCCTTCCAGTCCAGACTATACATAACCCCTCTGTAGGCTACCTACGATTTTCTCATCATATAGAAATCCTCAGGTCTGGCATATGCAAATACATGCACCTGTCACCCTAGGTGATGGAGCCCAAACTCTTTGTCCAATTCATCACAGTCTTCCTCCATCTGGGCCCTTTTCAAATATATCTCTATTTCCCTTAAAATCCTCTTTTAACAAAATACCCATGTGAACTACCATCTCTCTACTTTTACACTAATGCCACATCTTAAATAGGTTAAGCATGTGAGCGAGTGACCTTCCCACAGCCCCAAAGAGCAGATCACAGGCGTGAAGCCCACCTCAGCCCCTTGCCTTTCCACCAGGCAGTGACCCTCATGTTTCTGGTACAGACACCTGGCCTCACCAATTTGACTGTGGTTATTAAAGCAATGCAATTCTTGTTCAACACCGCACCATACACAAAACAATTACAGAAACGGAAGAGGCACTGTGGTCCAAAGAAGCAGCAATCTATGCTACTCCGCAGGGAAAAGTGACTACAAGCTTGAAGATAGAAGCTGCATGCACATCACAGGACAGACACAGAGCTAATACTTTATTTTAAGGGAATTTTAAGAGTAAAATCTGACTTTCCATAAGTTGATGTCTATGTGCTCCTTTCTGATGGCAGATATGACACTGCCAATGTGCTCCAAGTGTCGAACCTGTGACCATAATGAATCTTCATCACTGGATTCTTTAAAAAGATGCCAAAGCTAAGGTGCCAAGGAAAATGTCTGCATATTCAATCCACCTGCTCATCCTTGATGTTGCAGATCAAATACCCCAGCTCCTCTTCAGTGTCTTTGAAACAAACTAGGCTTTGGAGCCAGCCAGGCAGGGATTCATATCCACAAAAACCACAACTAGCAAAGTGACTTTGAATGGCAAGTTGACATTGAGCCTTGGTTTCTAATGCCATCAAATAGAAGTAGTGAACACACCTTAGAGGACCAGAATAAAACAAAATAACCAGTAGACAGCATCTCTAACAAGGTAGGCAACTACAATCCTTCATCACTCAACAATGAGGATACGTTCTGATAAAAGCATCATTAAGCAATCGCATCCTTGACATCACAGAGTGCATTTACACAAACCCAGGTGGCATAGCCTGCTACACACCTGGCTGTGTGGTGCATAGGTGTTGGTATCACTTATTGCTTTTAGAGCCACGATGAGCAAAACAACACAAGATTAAATCAAGCACAAGAGAAAATGATGCCATCAAGAGAAACAGTAATCACAAGATGTATGAGGCTGCTGCTGGTGTAACCCAGCACACTGTTTTACAACACATTTTATTTTAATAAGTAGAAGGAGTACACTCTAATAAGGATAACAAAGTATAGTCTAGTTGTAGCATGAACTAGTCACATAGCCATTTTTTATCATAGTCAAGTATTACGTACTGCACATAATTGTACGTGCTATGCTTTTTTATAATCAGCAGCACCCTGGGCTTGTTAGCACCAGTCCCACCACAAACACGTGAGTAGTGAGTGCTTCATACTACTGTGTCATAATGGCTACAATGTCACCAGCTCCATTATAATCTTATGGGACCGTCATTGAATGCACAGTCCGTTGTTGATGGATACATTATTATGCAACACATGACTGTATTGATTTTCATTTAATGTCATTTCCTCTGTGCACTGTGCTGCTTTGCCAATGTTGCTGTCATGGTCCTTATACACTTCCTAGTGATATCTGGATGAGCATCCCTCTCCTCCTCTGCTAGGAGTTTCTCAAGGACAGGGGTTTTCCCACCTTTGTGAGCACTTATTTTATGTCAGGATCTGGGGTAAGCTCTCTACATATACTATCTCATTTAATTCTCACAACCACCACCAATTACCCCTATTTAAAATATGAGAAAATTGAACTTTATAGGGTTCAAGAAACTTGCCCCTGTTCGTAGAGGTGCAAGCAACACATCTGTTTTCTGCACCCATGTCCAAATCCAAGTCCAGATCCTTATCACTTTCCTATTCGAGAGCAAAGAAAACTTAGCCATCCTCCTGTCAGCCCTCCAATACACCCCAGCACATGAGTGGCTTAAATAAACATTTAAAAAGTGGATAGTACATAAAGGGATTCTGATTGCATACATACGAATACATGTTTTCCTTGAGGCACAAAACTGTGCCTGAGACATGATTGCAAGGGCATAAGTAACTTTTCCAGAAAAGGGCTCCAAATTTACTAGCTTCTGTTTCATAGAGGTGCATTCATGAAACAAAAGCATGGTTTATATCCCAAGGAGATTCTCTTGAAGGTCCGGAGGGAGGGTGTTCACTGCAGCATTATTTGTGGAGGCAGGAAATTGGAGTATCATCCCTGGGAGAGCAGACAGGCAAAATTCAATCAATGTTCACCCTGGGGTACAGCAATCAGAAGAATGGCTCCTAAGCAGACAGAGCAACATGGGAGCTTCTAAAGGCAAAGAAGCAAAATGATACCAAGTTCAGTGCTATTTACACAATTCTATCTGCAGAAATTAAAAATGCATACACACAAAGCACAATACACATTTCGGTGGTATGGTCGGTGACTAAGAGTATGGATTCCAACTCCAACTTCCCGTTTCAAATCCCAACTTGGTTGCTTAATAGCTGTATGACCATAGACAAGTTACTTAATCTTTCTATGCCTCAGTTCTTTCATCCATTAAATGGGTATAATAAGGATTATTGACTCATAAGGTTGTAATGAGAATTAAATGAATAATAAACACATAAATTTACATAAAGGACTTAGAACAGAGTCTGGCACATAGTAGGTTCTGTATGATATTTTTATTATTATATATTATAAATGCAAAGAAAAGATACACAGTAAACATTAGTATAAATGTTAAAAAGGAATGGAAGTGGATATGGGATTTAAAAGAATAAATAATGAGCAAATAAAAGGAACCTTGCAAAGCTCAGTGATACTAATTTACCATAAATTCAGAAATACTGATAATTCAATCATCTTTGGTTAGTGTTTTTTAAAAATCACTGGAATTGGGCTGGGGATATAGCTCAGTCGGTAGAGTGCTTGTCTCACATGCACAAAGTCCTGCATTCAATCCCCAGCACAAGAAAAAAAAAAATCACTGGAATTTACTGGCCAAGCTGTTATCAACCACTTGCCTCACTGAGTTAGAGAGTTATTTGCAAGTCACATTTGTAACAAGTCAACTTTCAAAGTTTAAAAGACTTACCATAAATTTAGGATTAATTCATACGTTTGAAAGGGTACAACTAAGCTCATTCTGCCCCAATACCCAACACCTAGACACAGAGTAAAAAAATTAACAAGCACTTATTAGATGCTTGCCGACTCTAAGCAAGATACAGAAATGGCTATGATGAAGAAAGAGGAAGTCATTAATGTACACTTTGAAAACACAAAATACAAAATTAAAAGGCAAGGGGAGTGGTACCAACTATAGCTTTTGAGGCCATTTTTAACTACTTACAGCTGCAGCATGGGGAAAGCCTTCATAGAGGAAGTGGGAAGCAGAACTGGCCCCACCAACTGCTTGAAAAACTTCTCTTGGCTTTTCCTATTCAGAGGTGGCCAAGAGATACGCCAGGAAAAAAGACCACTTAGCACAAACCCAATGACCTTACCCTCCACACAGGACATCTCATACTTTCTGGTACTGCAGTTAAAATGGGCCCATTCCCTGGAAGGTGAGGGAGCAACTGCACTGTGGACGGAAGGTAAACATGAAAGAATGGGGAGGGGCCAGTTTTTACACCAGTTGTCTTTTTTTGTGCATGATAATTATACATAATAGTGGAATTCAGTGCGACATATGCTCACATTCATGTAACACAACTGGACCAATTTCATTCCTCAGTACTTCCTCTTTTCCTCCGCTGCTCCCTCCCCTGGCCCTCTTCTTCTGTCTATCCTACTGGTCTCCCTTCTAATTTCCTGAGATCCACCCTCTTTGTTTTTCCTTTTTTCTCTCTAGCCTCCACGTATGAGAGAAAACACAGAACCCTTAACTTTCTGAATCTGACTTAGTTTGCTTAATATGATGGTCTCTGGTTCCATCCATTTTCCTGCATATTGCACAATTTCATTCTTCTTTTTGAGGAGGTGAAACTCCATTGTGTATATAGACCACACTTTCTCTATCGAGTCATCTGTTGACAGACACCCAGCCTGGTGACATAACTTGGCCACTGTGAACTCTAAACATGGGTATGTGTATATCACTGTAGTATGATGACCTTAATTCCTTAGGATAAATACTGAGGTGTGGTGGAGCTGGGTCCTATGATGTCTCCATGCCTAGTCTTTTGCGGAACCTCCATACTGATTTCCATGGTGGCTATACTAATTTACATTCCAACCAACAGTGTAAAAGTGTTCTTTTTCCGACACCCTCACATTTATCATGACTTATATTCTTTCTTTCCCCTCATTTTTTTCTTGGTGCATTATAGTTGTACATACCAATGGGGTTTACTGTTACTTATTCATAAATGCACTCAATATAACAGTATAATTTGGCAGGTGTCACTCCCCAGCTCTTCTCCCCTCCATCCCCATCTTTACCCCTTGGTCTCTTTTCTCTAATGATCTCCCCTTTGGTTTTTAGGAGACCCACCCACCAACCTTTCTTTTCCTTTTTTCTTTCTAGCTTCTTCATATGAGAGAAAACATATGACATTTAACTTCCTGAGTTTGACTTATTTTACTTAACATGATAATCTCTAATTCCATCCATTTTCCTGCAAATGACATAATTTAATTTTTCTTTATGAGTGAATAAAACATTTTTGGATATATATATATATATATATATATATATATATATATATCATATTTTCTTTATCCATTCATCTATTGGTGGATACCCAGGCTGGTTCTATAGTTGGACTATTTTGAATTGTGTTCCTATAAATGTGGCTATGCATGTATCACTGTAGTAAGATAACTTTAATTCTTCAGAGCAAATACTGAGACATGGTTTAGCTGGGTCATATGGTGGTTTCATGTGGAGTCTTTTGAGGAGCCTCCATACTGATTTCCATAGTAGTTATACTAATTTACAGTCCTACTAACCATGTAAACATGTTCCTTTATCTTCATATCTTCTCTAGCATTTATTATTATTTGTATTCTTTTTTAATTTTTATTTATTTATTATTTTTACATGAGTTTTATTATTATTATTATTATTATTATTATTTGCATTACAATTCTTTTTTTTTATTGTTGGTTGTTCAAAACATTACAAATTTCTTGATATATCATATTTCACACTTTGATTCAATACAATTCTTTTTTAATTTATTTTTTAGTTGTAGTTGGACTCAATATTTTTATTTGTTTATTTTTATGTGGTGCTGAGGATTGAACCCAGGGCCTTGCACGTGCTAGGCAAGCACTCTATCGCTGAGCCACAACCCCAGCCCAACATTAAAATTCTTAATACACATTTATACCACAATTTATCAACATATCTTGTATACAGAGATATGATAAATTGTGATAAATTATTTGTATTCTTGATGACTGCCATTTTTACTAGTGTGAGATGAAATTTCAGTGTGGTTTTGATTTGTGTCTGCCTGACTGCTAAAGATGTTGAACATCTTTTAAACATTCATTGGCCATTTGTACTTCTGCTTTTGAAAAAAAAAATGTCTGTAATGTTTTTTTATCCATGTATTAATTGGGTTATTAATTTTGAGGGTTTTTTGTTTGTTTGTTTGTTTTTGATGTTAAGTTCTTAAAGTTCTTTATACATTCTGGATATTAATCCTCTGCCAGTAGAGGAGCTGGCAAAGATTTTCTCCCACTCTGTAGACTCTCTTCTTGCTCTTGTTTCCTTTGCTATGCAGGAGCTTTTTAATTTGATGTCATCCCATTTATTAATTATTGGTATTATTTCCTGAGCTTTAGGGGTCCTACTGAGGAAGTTGTTGTCTATGCCTATAGGTGGGAATGTTGACCCCTATGTTTTCTTCTAACAGTTTTGAAGTTTCTGAACTTTGAAACAATGTTTGTGCAGGAGAGAGAGAGGAAACTGGTTTCATTCTTCTACATATAGCTCTCCAATTTTTCCCAGCACCAGTTGTTAAAAAGTCTTTCTTTTCTCTGGTGTATGTTTTTGGCATCTTTGTCAAGGGTCAGATGACTGCATCTGAATAGGTTTGTCTCTGGGACTTCCATTCTTTTCCACTAGTCCACGTGTCTGTTTTAATGCCAGTACCAGTACAGTTACTATAGCTGTGTAGCATAATTTGACATTGGGTATTGTGATGCATCGCTCCTTTTGCTCAGAATGGCTTTGGCTATTCTGGATCTTTTGTTCTTCCATATGAATTTTAGAAATTTTTTTTCTCTTTCTGCAAGGAATGTCATTGGTGTTTTTTTGGAAGCTGAACTGGATCTGTAGAGCACTTTTGGCAAGATGGGCCCTTGAACAATATTGATTCTGCCTGTTCATGCACATGGGAGGTCTTTCATCTTCTAGTGTCTCCTTTTATTTATTTATTCTAAGTTCTGTAATTTTTGTTGTAGGGATTTGTCACCTCTTTGGTTAAATTTACTCCTGGGGGGCACGGGAGTGAGGGTTGGTATGTTTTCTGGTTTGTTGTTTTTTTCAATCTACTGTCAATGGAATTATTTTTCTGATTCCTTTTTCAGCAGATTCATTATTGGCAATTGTCGTTGAATCATCAAATCATTAAAAATGACTGAACTATCAGCAAGAAGATATGATTATATGGTGGGCATAGTCCTGATTTGTTAGTACAAAAATCAAATACACAGATATGATTTTTTTTTTTACTTGTCCACAAGTTATCCAAAAACCCAGCGTAAAAAGAAGCACCATTGTTCTATCACCACTATTATCAGGATTCTTAGCAATTCCAGACTGCCATGGCCGAATCAACATAAAAGTCTGAAATACAATTTACACATACCAACACTATCTATGTTTTTTTTTTCATTAATGAATAACATGAAATCAAAACTTTGACTTGGCCAGCCTTCTTACTGGGACCTAGTGGGCTGGTTTTCCTTCCTTAACTTGATGGACTGGCATTCTTTAAAATGAATTCTTGTGAGGAACTCACATTCTTTTTGGGCCTTGAGTTTGTCTTTTAAAATGTTCCCTTTAGGGCTGGGGTTGTGGCTCAGTGGTAGAGCTATCGCCTTCCACATGTGAGACCCTGGGTTCGATCCTCAGCACCACATAAAAATAAATAAGTGAAATAAAGGTATTGTGTCCAACAACAACTAAAACATAAATATTAAAAAAAATGTTCCCTTTAAAGTCATGTCTTTCAATGCCTGTATCAATAGTTAAATTGTAGTGGCACCCCCCCTCCTCCACCAATGCATCTTAAGCTTCTCTAGAGACCCTCACCATAATTGTTCTTGTTAAGAGAATATCAGCAAAGATTTCTGCAAAAGAGCTCAGTGTGGTTAGAACTTTCTATTTCCTGTTGTTCTCTCTTGCAAAAACCAAGTTTAACCACGGACTTGATGATGTTACTCCTGCTTTTGTGGTAAATCCTCTGACTATTCTAAAAAATGAGACAAAAAGCACTTTCTGAGAACTCAAAGAAAAAATTACTTTTATGTAGACTCCTGCAAAAATGTAAATCTCAAGCTCCCCCCTCCCCCACCTAACTGGGTATAAAGTTCAAGGACTTTCTAGACTCATGGTCCAGAGAATTTATAGGTGATAGCCCCTCTGGATCCTGTAGCCAGTAAACCTGCTTCCTGCTAATTCTTCGGGTGTCCAGCCTCATCTGTCCTAAATTTAAAAAAAAAAATAGTATTCAGTGTTTCCTGTAAGGAAACTGTTTCCTGAGGACCAAACAACAGTGGATTTGGAAAGATAGAAATTATTCTGCCTCCATAGCTAGCACAGTCCAGTGCTGACATGGTAGCTCCAGAGCCATCAGGACCCAAGCTTCTCCATCCTCAAATGAGACCTGTGTCTTGGGGTCCCAATGACTGCTCTGTGCAGTTCCAGCCATGAAATCAACATTCCAGACATCCGAAGAGGAAAAGGAAAAGAGCTCATCATCTCTCCTCAAGGAAATATCTGGTGGTTTACACATTCCACTTCCTCCACGGCCAGTTATCCACACGGCCTCGCCTCCCTCAAAGGAGGCTGGAAAATGTCATTGTCATTCCAAGCAGCCATGGCTCATATAAAATGAGGGATTCTGTTACAATTGAAGAAAAGGAGAATGGATTTGGAGGATAATCAGCAGTCTCCACCACACTATTTCTGCATGAATTTTTTATGCACATTCATTCCCCATCTTGGGATAACTATTCCAGTCTCCTGTACAATTCCCAAATGTTACTATCACTAGGAGAATGAAAATGGAAATTCATTTCAGAATATTTCCAGTTTTCAAAAAATATGTGGTTTCGTGCTGGTAATTTCACGTTTGCTATCTCATTCAATTCTCTCAACAGACTTTAGCCTCACTAGGGGAAATTGGGATTCACAGCATCGATATGTGAAATGGGAGCATTTAAACTTAGAGCCCCCTCCCCGTTTTCTCCACTATGAAGTATACTCGATGAAATTCTTCTCCTCCTTAGAAATTATTGACTTCCCTTATTCAACTCTCTCATGACCAAGATCATTTTTCTGAAGCAATTGTAAAAAAAAAAAAAATCAGATTTCTACCACATGTCTATGGAAAGGTGATTGCCAACATTCTCTGTGCAAACCAGGAGTTCCCAAATGTTTCCATTCTTACTTTAAGACATGAATTCATGTTCTTCCTGCCCCTATCATTAGCGAGATGTTTTATTTTAGCATGTGCTGTTCAGAAGTACAGCATAACATTATCACTTGCTCTTGTGCCACATAACATTGGAACGGATTCACTTGGCTTCCACCCCAGAATAACACCCAACTTTCAGGATATGCTCCAGCAATCCTTCCTTCCTCTCAACTGTGAAGTATGTATCATCTGTGCCACTGGAATTTCAAGGCAATTGAATTTATAGTTAGAGCAGAAGATATTTATTGAGTATTTAATATGTGCCCATGGTGTGGAAATGATCTGAGGTGGAGTGGATTACCAAAATTATTATTCTCCCAATTTTACAGAAGAAAACACAGAACCTTAGAAAGATCAACTTGCTCTAGTTCTCATAATTAAAATGTAGAAGAGCCAGGACTTGACCTTGCTTTTCTTGGAGCAGAGAGCTATACTGTCAACCTGTCCACTATGAACCAGGAACCTGCTGAGGTGTTGGCAACCTATCAGGTAGATGAGGGTCACCTGAGGGATTGCAGTTCAGTGGGGTGAACAAAAACGTTCTTTCATTTGTACTGCACTGTGACAAGTGTGAGGACTAGATGAGACCCAACCGTTACTGGTGCCAGCAAGAGGGATTCCACACTCAGAATGTGAGATCTTGTGTTGTCTGCTGTATTTTATGTATATGGCCTATGACTCAACATAGGGACCAAGGCTCTTATGTCTGTTTCCTTAATCCCTAACACAATTCCTGACACACAATAAGTGTCCATGAAGTGGTACACACTGTGGAAACAGCTCTGCACTGTCAGAGTGAAGAGTGGATATCTTGACATATGAAGCCATTTAGGACCAAATCCACAGTTTTGAGCTGAGGTGTTACCTGCCCGGATTTGCACTAGTTCATTTTTCACTTCATAGTATTTGAAGATATTTGAATTAGTGGGACCTGAAAATCCAAGAGTGAGCAACAGCTCAGCTGGACTGTTTTTAACCCATGGCAATTTCTAAAAAGACCAAAGGAACAGACTTTGGTCATGTGACACAAGAAGCAGCCATGAGACAGAAGAATTCTGAGCAGTTGGGGAGCTCTGTAGTGCTCAGGACTGACGTTGTTTTCTTTCCTAAAAATGCTTGTCAAATGTCTCAAAATCCTCTCTCCAGCTGCAGAAGTGAAGGCATTACCCAATGACCAAAGTGGACATTTGAGAAAACCAGTGGACAGGTCATGACAATAGCAAATTGGAACAGAAATAGCTGAAGCTATAGAAATACGATTGATCAATTGATGAAGTCACAGCACTATGAATCTCCAGTGTGTGCAATTTCAGACAGAGAGACAGAATTCTCTGTAGTTGGGATGTCAACCTGAATAATAAGGAGGAAAAAAAAGAAAATACTTGTCAAACATGAGTGTATGGAAAGCAGCTGCTGTGGGACAAGAAAGAGAATCGACATAGTCCAGAGAAAATGCATGGTGACCAGTGTGGAAATAAATGAAGACCAATTAAATGAGAACACACAAAGGCTCTTTCTTCAGTGCTTGTTATATAGCAAGAGAGTCAGCCACTGTCACTTGTATTTGGCAGAGACTCAAAGGCAGGCAGAGGAATGGGAATGCATTATAGTGGAGAAAAAGAAAGCCTTCAGGTATGTCAATTGGAGGTTTGTTGACCTGGGGAAGTTGGCGGCAGGATATCCTACATGACTGGTTTGGAGTGTGTGTTAGTCAGCTGTCCTTCACTGTGACAAAATACCTGAGGAAAACAACTTACAGAAGGAAAGATTTACTTTGGATCATGATTTCAGGGATTTCATTCAGTTCATAGTCACTTGGTCCCATTGCTGTGGGCTTGTGGTGAGGCAGAACATCATGGCAAAGAGTATCTGATGGAACAAAACTTCTCACCTCATGGTGGCAAGCAAGCAGGGGGTGCGGGAGGGAAAAGGGCCATGGACTAGATAACACCCTTCAAGGACACACCTCCCCCATGACCTACTTCCTCCAGTGGTACCACCATCTCCCAAAGAGCCACCAGCCATGAACCAAGGTCTTTGGGAGACATTCCAGATCAGAACTAGAACAGGATGTACACTTGGCTTTCCCTGATTGGTCTTAAATTGGAAACAGGAACAAAAATTAGTGAAGCTGTCAGTGATTAATCAATCCTTGGCCTTTTGGGGCCAATTGCTACAGTGTTTGTCTTCCTGGATTGGTTGCTAGAGATAGCGATCTGACTTCCTGCACAGTCTGACTCAGAGATAGCAGACTAGCTTCCTGGGCTGCTTCCTGTAAATACCAAATCTGTTTCCTGGGCTGGTTTGTATAGATTGTGAATCAGAGTTCTATTTTTATATATGGTCCAGCCTTTGTCCTTTTGTATATTCAGAATCTCACCAGAGCAACACCTTTTAGGAAAATCTAATGTAGTACTGAAGTCAACATACCAGGGGCAGTATGACTTGTACCAAATTTCTTAACTTCTCTAATGCTCAGTTTCCTCATCTGTAAAATGGAGATGCAGCCTAAATATCTGATGAGAATCATATAGCAAAGTGTCAGTCCTGGAACATGGGGAGTAGTCAATTATTATTAGTGTGATCATTAGTAGTATCTTTTTGACATGACATGACTTAATCCAGAAATGTACTTGTACAAAGGGAATAAAACTCCAAAGGACATCATTCCATGAAAAAAAATCATATGGAGGGCTGGGAGGCCTAGCATGCGTGAAGCCCGGAGTTCGATTCTCAGCACCACATATAAATAAATAAATAAAGATCCATTGACAACTAAATCAATCAATAAATAAATCATATGGAGGGTTTACTAAACATGAAGAATATATTGGGGGATATAGGTCAGTTGGTAGAGTGCTTGCTTCACATGCACAAGGCCCTGGGTTCAATCCCCAGTACCACACACACAAAAAAAAGAATATATTGGGTACTTTGTATGATAATGAAAAGATTAATTGGGAAAAGAAAGTGAATTCCCCAACCCAAGAGAAGAATACCACCAGAAAATTGCCATTAATATCCTTAATATCTTATGTTTGATTGATAACTAATCTTCTTGAGAGTAAATTTATTCCAGAGAGAGTTATCTAGCAGCAATGTGGGGAAAAAGTACAAGGGAGGTTAAAACAGTTTGCAAACTTGTGAGATACAGAGGGGAAAAAAGAGAAAGAAATCATGACATCCTCAGAGACAGGCACTATAATTATGCCTATTTTATAGGCAATAAAATTGAGGCAGAACAAGTACAGAAACCTAATAGTCACAGTCAGGATTCAAGGAGAAAGTTTTGCAGCAAATTTCTATTTGCTGCAAAAAATAAAAAGGGTGAGGGTGGATTGTTCTCTTAAGAGCACACCACAGAGCAAGAGATACTTTGGTACAAATGAACTGAGAAGGTGGGTGTGACCAAATCATTTATAACTTCCAAGTTACGTGCTCAAAAATTCCCGATATTATGAACATCTGGCATCTTCCATTTTAGCACTTAAGGAACCACTGCAGTTCATTATATTGTCTTCCTGTCTTTTGTATTCTGTATTCTGAAGTGTTACTCACTTTCCTATCAGAGAAGATGCCTTAAAGAGGCAAATCATTCTGTTTTCAACAGCACCAAACTTGTGGCCCTGGCCCCCAAGATCCCAAGAACCTCGCCAAAACAGCTCAGACTGAGCTCAGGCTTTGGTTCAGAAAGCCTGAGTTTGTAAGAAAAGAAGCAAAACATCCACTAAAAATGTTTGCTTGATTTAACAAAGCACTTTGTACCTTCTGGAATGTACAAGTTGTTAATAAATTGCATTTCTTTTTTTATAGAGTACATTCCTAGTGTGGTGTTTTGGTTTGTGTTTTATGATAGGTGCTAGAGTTTCAGGGTTTGAATACGGGTTTCATTAATCCTTAATTTGTGCCTCTAGTTGAACATTCAAGACTTGGTTCATAGTGCCCTCTCCTGGAAGAAATGATGTCTCCTCATTTGTAAAACTTAGAGATAATGCTGGGGATGCTAGAAGACAAGGGAAGCTCCAGACCCTGCGGGGTGGAGACTCTGGCTCTGCACCTTGCCTGGGGACACAGAAAGGGGTCACACAGGCCCAGGTGGTCTACAAAACCTAGGCCCAGTCCTACCCCAGCAAATGGTGAGAGAGCTCAGGACTTCGATAGCTATATGTACATGCTTTTTTTTAATAGCTGAAGGAATAAAGGATATTGTCAACTGTCTGGTTTCAGAAGTCTAACCAGAAATCTAAACACCTGGGAATGAGTTAGATGGATTAATTTAGCCACAACAGATTGGTGCAAGAAGTCAAACAGAACCTTGGCAGCTTAAAGAAAAAAAAAATGTCATATAACTTAATACTTAGAATGACAACAGGAAATTAGATGCTCTACATCTCTTAAAGTTGGCTTCCATCAAAGCAATTGAGTTGTAAAACATTCTTTAGATTGCAGTTGCTAGATGTTTTTGGAAGATGTGCTAGTCTAGAAATGCTGAACTTCTCTAAAAGAAGGAAAAGGATATGTCATCGTTGGTGCCTGTTCACCCATTTTTCCAGTTCTCCTACAAATGAGGGCCTTCTGAACCTCCATGAAGTCAGGCATGGCCACATGGCTCACTGTGGCTAATGGAATATAAGAGGAAGTTGAACCTTAAAGAATCTATGCAATACTCACCACATTCCTCCTCCCCACCACAGGGTGAGCAAACCACAGCAGACAAATCCAACCCACTGCCAGGTTTGTAAATAAAGTTTTATTGGAACACAATCATGATCATTCCTTCACACTATGTGGTAGTTTTCAAACTATATCAGCACAGTTGAGTAGCTATAACCTATGGTCAATAGAGCCAAGAATATTTACTATCTGACTCTTTACAGAAAAAAAAATTACCTTCCCTTGTTCTAGATGGGGGGGTCTTGGAGAGAAAATGCCATCAAGCACAGCCATGTGGAACATGATGGGCATGTAGCATAAGACTTAAATAAGCCTTCATTGTATTATGCTGAGATTTCCCCCACCCCTGGTACTGGGAATTGTACCCAGTGAGGCTTTACCACTGAGCTACATCCCAGCTCCTTTTGTATTTTATTTTGAAACAGGGTCTTTCTAAGTTGCCAAGGTTGATCTTGAACTTAAATCTTCCTGCCTTAAACACCTGAGTCGCTGGATTATAAATGCATGCCACCATGCCCAGCATCAAAGGTTTTGAAGTGGTTTTGTTGCCTCGACATGCCTGAACCCATCCTGACTAGACACAAAGAAGGATCTCTGAGAAAAATACAAGAGGAGAGAGTATATACAGAATCTAAAAATACTTTCAAAGAGGCTCTCCAAACATTAGTGATGGAAAATATGCAAATTCAATGTCAAAGACATTGTTCTTTTACCAGGTACGGAATAAACACGATCCCCACATGCAAATGAAGGTATTTATCAGTTAAGCCAGACAAAGATGTGATATCCCCCTTCCAAACTCAAAATGAATTAATTTCCGTATCTAAGGAAGGAAGGCCAGCCAGCTTTAATCAGACACAGGTTTGTTTTTATGAGAAGGGCGAAGAGGCTCATTCCAGCAAATCCCAGGCACACATTGATAAATTCCCAAACTTGGACTCTCATAAAACTCAGGAGGAGCACACTTCCCGTTGCCTTGAGCCAAAGGCAGCACCTGATTTGTGACCTTCAGCTGTCCACCAGCCCTGTGGATCATTTCCTCCTAATAAAGCCTTAAAATTGTCATCATTTTCCTTACTTTAACATTAAAAAAAAAAAACGTTAAAGATTGATCCACCACTGGTTTGACTATTTTACAACTTCCCCCAGCTGGTTAAGATGAAAGTCATTATAAATAAAGTAAATAAGTGCAGCTTTCCAGGACATTTTAAATGGTAGCAATCAAAGCAGTCTCTGCAAAAGGAAGGAGAGGGGCAGGGAGGGAAAGAGAAGACCAGACATACCAGGCTATGAGCAACATATGTCACCCCTAAGGGACCAGGGTAAAGCTTTTCCCAGTGCCCTTGGATTGAATGTGGTAACTACATAACAGCTAGTTGGGGGCTCACGGGAAAAGGAGTGTTCCCTCCCATGTTCCCATCAGCCTTGACAACACATCTGGCTAAACCAAATAGCCCTTCCATGGACCAAGGCAGGATGCTGAGGACCGAGGAGTCATGGCTCCTCGTGAACTACTCAGAGTTAGAGGGGGTTCCACTGGACCCTGGTACCTACACAAGGTCACTGCAGATAGAGGACTTTCTGCAGAAAGGCAATTGCTGATCTAGGAATCAATTCAACTGCAACTGGGAGTGGCACGAGCAATGTGCTCAGTCCCAGCGATCGGTCCCCAGGCATTCTGTAAAGCAGCTAGATCCCCCTCATGCTATGGATTTGTGCTCCTCAAGATTGCTTCATTTCAGCTCAGAATGGAAGCTCTTCTGACTCATACAGAACTCCACACTGCCCTGGGCTGGAACAAGTATTCTCTACAGGCCCAGAGATTTAAATGGGAAGAAAGAAAGGGGTTTGGGGGTGGTGTTGTTTTTTATCTTTTGTTATTAGTTCCAGCCTTTTCTGTGAGACCCTCTGGTGATCTATTCCTTAGCAATAAGTAGAAATGCAACCCTTACAAAGGAAACAAGAGACATAAGAATGGAAATAGCCCCCAAGGTGGTGGCACATATTTGCAGTCACAGCTACTCCAGAGGCTGAGGAGAAAGATCGAAAGTTCAAGGCCAGCCTCAGCAACTTAGTGAGATCCTGTCTCAAAATAAAAAACAAAAAGGGCTGCAGATGTAGTTCATGGGTAAAGCAATTGCCTAGCATGCAGGAAGCTCTGGGGTTGGATCGATCCCCAGAACCAGGGTCAGGGGGGAATAAAAGAATGGAAATAAAGCTCAGTGAATGTGGTTGAATGGGGTCCAGCATTTCAGTTCTACCAATTCCGTGGGCTTGCTTGTTGCCCTCACAGATGACTTCAAACTAGTGCAGCTGCTAAAGCTTTGGAAAAAAACAAATGTTCAAAACAGCTTCAGTAAATTAAAGGTGAGATTCAAAGTCACTGGCAACTGAAGGCTAATAGAGAGATCTCAGAGCAACTTTAATTTAGAGAGTAACTACTCAAATACAGACCCCATGCAAAGTGATGGTCATGAGGCTAGATGGCAGATGAAGATCTGGAGATCTCAGAGGACAAGCACATGAAGTCAACAACAAAATAGAAATGTTAGAAAGGAACATAAAATAAAGTATGAAATAACTGTCATGGATGTGGGCATTCTTTTATTTAACAATAAATGTCTGCAATGTGTTGCTCATTGTTCTAGGATCTAAAGCAGGTCTCCCCAAAGCAGAGCCCAAAGGCCATCCTGCCTGTCTTGGCAAGGTCCTTGAGCTAAGAATTTTTTAGACATTTTTTTAGTGGAAAATGTTAAAAAAAAAAAAAAAAGCATTAAGACAGTTGCTCAAAGAACAAGGGACATTGTCTCTTGGACTGCAAAATCTAAAATATTTACTTCCCCGCTCTTTTCAGGAAAAGCATGTGCTAGATACTGATCTAAGAGTCAAGGACAAATTAAAAATGGCCTCTGCCCTCAAAGAACTCAGTTTGCTGTGAGCCATATAATCAGCATCAGCACTTCGTTCTCTTCTGGTTTTACATTTTAGAAGTAAGATAAAAAAAAAATTAGAAGAAAGCTTGTGGAAAGCTATAAAGATTAATCAAAGAACAAGAAGAAGAATTTATAAGAAAAGTTTAAAGGAATTTAGATTATTTATTCTCAAAGCAAAGAGTCCATGAGGAGACTTAAGAATAGTCGTCAAATATTTGAAGGGATATTATTAAGCAAAAGGCTTTCCATTGTGGACATAAAGATTAATAGAACATAGGCTAAAAAAAATTTATTATAGAGATGGAAGAATTCTCCTGGAAAGCTTTTCAACTTCTGCGATGAATTGGGAAATCCATTTCCTTTAAGCCTCTCAATCTAGCATGTTTTCTCATCTGTCTGGAACATCTTTCAGTGCTGTTGAGTGTCGTCCAAGCTCAAGATGAAAGGTAAACTACAAGCCTTGTGCCCGGGCCAACTCTCCAATTCCTCCCTTCAGACATGAGGGCTTTGCACAAGAGGAAAATTTTCTCTTCTCACTGTGGACCTCAGTTTGTTCCCTTGTACAAGATGAGAGCCTGACATGCTCTGAGACTGTGACTTCTTGGGACACAACCTTGAAATGGATCAGCCTCCAAAGAAAAGTGAAGGAGTGTAAATTATCTCATCACAGGCAAGAGGTCATAGAGACAAGGCTGCTTTATTTTATTTTATTTTATTTTATTTTATTTTGTGTGTGTGTGTGTGGTACTGGGGATTGAGCCCAGTGCCACTCATCCACTAAGCCATATCCCCAGCCCTTTTTATATTTTTATTTAGAGACAGGGTTTCATTAAGGTGCTTAGGGCCTTGCTAAGTTTCTGAGGCTGGCTTTGAACTCACAATCCTGCTGCCTCAGCCTCCCCAGCCGTTGGGATTACAGGTGTGCACCACTGCACCCGGCAAGGCTGCTTTATTCTTAATGTGAAGAGAGAAATCTAGGCTGAATATTTGTTATAAATTAAAGGCAACTACAAGGTGGAAAAAAAAATAGAATATGTTCCCTGGAGGAAGAAAATCATGCAAAACCTGAATGAGTGACTAAAGATTGTCAAGAGAAAGGAGACTGTCACTGAGGCACATGCAAAGAAACACATGAAATAAGAAGAATAAAGAATTGACATTTTATAATCATAGTCAATGTGATCGGGTGGGGTGGCCTTTGCCTCTTCAAAAATGTACATGCTTAGATAAGATCCAGATTCAAAATTCAACTACATGCTGTTTACGAGAAGCTACTAAAAACCGAATGACCCACATGTGGAGCATAAAAGGTTTAATATGGAAATTCTGCTGAAGTTTTTAAGAACAAAGTCTACTGATAGCTGCAATTAACCATGGAAGGTGTCAAAAAAACAAAATGAACTGATAGAAAGAAGATGAGATGAATGCATAAATCTGTGAAAAATGAAAATATAGAAAAATATGCATTGTAAAAGCTCAGAGATGAAGGTATGGATGTTCACTGAACAATTCTGTACGTTTGGAATTTTTTATAATAAAATGTTGGGGGTGGGGATAAAGGATTGGCTAAAAATAAACCAAGCAAGTTGTTCAAGACATCATATGATGGTAACAGGAGCATATGACAGAGCAGCTCTGTCTCATGATGGTCAGAAAACAAAGAGAGCAAAGAAGAGGCCAGGGTCCCCATATCTCCTTCAAGGAACACCTGCAGTGGCCTGTCTTTCTCTCACTAGACCCCACCTCCTGAAGATTCCACTTCACAATACCACAGACGGGCAGCCAAGACTTTACATGGTCTTCAAGGGGCATTGAAGATCCAAACCACAACACAAATATACCCAGTAAGTTTTCAATTTTTGTTGATTCTATGGATACATAAAGAAGAAGAGTTTTTTTTAATAAGTGATATTTGAAGTGTTCTCAATGCTGAGTTGTTTGGGTCTCTATGCTCTGCTCAGATCATGACTTTGATCATGATTCCCTGCTTCAGGAAGTCACTTTATTTGGATGTGCCCTCTGTCCTGGTGTGCCCATCCCTTGCTTTTTAGGAAAGGTCATAAAGAAACATGGTTTAAAGATAATTTTTAAGAACTGACACTGTTAGAGATTTCTCTCTCTATGCTGATTTATATCCAAAACTCTCCATCTAGAAGGATTTGTGTCTTAGAAGCAGGCAAAGGACTATTCCATATTGGAATGATCACGTCAATTAAACGCACAGCAGTAGTCATGTCAATTAAACAGGCCTATGCTCAAAGAGAAATATGATACAACATTGAATATATTTGTTTAGCTTGGGTATTTTGTCTTTTTTTTTTTTTTTTTTT
>NW_025999853.1:12707901-12757478 GCF_001458135.2 Marmota marmota marmota | reverse complement strand
TCTTTTTTTTTTTTTTTTTGGACAGTCTCACTAAGTTTCCCAGGCTGGCCTTGAACTCATAATCCTCCTGCCTTGGCCTGCTGAGTAGCTGGGATTACAGGCTGTATTCCGCCACGCCCAGCTCATTGAGTATGTTGTATACTACCTTCATTAGTCAGCTTTTCATCTCTGAGACTAAAAGCCCAGCAAGGACAATTTAGAGGAGAAGCTTATTTGACTCATGGTTTCAGAGGTTCATCCATGACTCCATTGTAACTCCATGCTTTGGGCCAAAGGTGAGGCAGAACATCATGGCGGAAGGGCACAGTGGAAGAGTATTACTCAGCTCATGGTGGCCTGGAAGCAGAGAGAGAGTGAGGGGAAGGGGCCACAGAGAAGATGAATTCCTCCATGGCATTCCCCTTGTGTCCCACTTCTTCCAGCCATACTCTATTTGCCACAGTTATCACCCTGTTCAGTAGTCCTTTCCAATTAGTAATCCATCAACTGGATTAATCCACTGATTATGCTATAGCTCTCATAATCTAATCACTTCAACTCTGAACATTACTATATTAACATGAACATTTGGGGACACCTCACATCCAAATCATAACACTATCCAATATGATATAATCCAATGCCTCCATTTGGATATACAGTAAGGTTCTTATACTAGTGCATTGGAATGGAATGCCTAATGTTTCATGCCAAACCTGCTTCCTCAACAGATCCTCACCTTAAATGGGAAAGTTATTCAGGTCAAAATCCACAAAGCCATCTCTTTTTTCCTTCCTTTCTGTCATACCCAACATGATGCAAATCCCATTGGCTCATTCTTTGAAATACTTCCAGAACTAGATTGATTTCAGCACCTCCGCTGCTACCTCTCTAGTGCCAACCATTATTGTTAGTGCTCTGGTTTATTGCAATAGCCTTGGAACTAGTTTCCTGACTTTATCCCTTGGCCTCTTCTAGTTTATTCATGCGTAGCTGCCAGATAGATCTTTAAAAATTACATCCAATCATGTTACCCCTCTGCTCAAAACTCTTCATTGGCTCCCTATCTCCAAGAGAGTAAAACCCAAAGTCCTCCAATCCTCACAAGGTCCCTCTGCGGCTGTCCCCTTGACCTCACCTCCTCCAGCTCCTCCCCCTTATCCTCACCCCTTCAGCCTCACTGGCCTCCTGGCTCTGCCTTCAACTTGTCAATCACACACCCATTCCAGAGAAATTGCTATATTTTCTTCCTAGAACTCTCCTCCCTGTGCTATCCAGATGATTCACTTCCTCCCATCCCTTATGACTCCACAGATGTAACATCTCACCTGTTATACCTTTTCTGCCCACCCATGTGAAATAGCAACACACCCACACTCCCTAATACTCCCACTCGGCTTTTTTTTTTTCTCTAGCACTTATCTTTCTCTGGTATTTTACTGTTTCTTTATTGTCTGCATCCTTTGTCCCTCAGAAGCCAGAGTCTTTGTTTCTATCACTATTCTATGCTCAGAATTGGAACAGAACTTAGCACTTAATTTCTTCTCAATAAATATTTGTGCTTTGAAAGTGCTTTGAAAATGATAAAGCACTCTATACACAGAGCAGGGCCATGTTTTTAGAGTTGGCAAAAGAAAAGTCTTTTTTAAAGAATATTCCCGGTCTGTTTTTTCTCCTCAACCTACAGGCTGTTTGCTCCATTGCAAGGAGATTCTTCCTCTGCCACCAGCAAGTGACTAGATGCTGACAAATTTGGTTGTGTGACACACAGAGGTGATATTCAGAATAGTCAACAACCTGTTCGGCAGGAATCCAGGGCAATGACCAAATTGATTCCAGCTGAAGTGAGCAGAAACCACCAGAGCAACACAGGCCTGGAGAAAGGTGTGGTCAGTGATAGCAGTTTCTCTCCATCACCATCAAACTTGTAGAGAAATAAGCATTGGATTAGAAATAGGAAAAAGAAAAAAAGGAAAAAAAAAAAAACAGGCACAGTGCCACTCCTCCCTTCTCAGGGTTTCTCAACCTCTCACTACAAACATTTGGCACCACAAAGTTCCTGGATGCAGGGGACATTAGCATTCCCAGCCTCCACCCACTAAATCCCACTAGTATTCCTCCACCCCAGTTGTGACAACCAAAAATGTCTCCAGACATTGTCCAGTGTCCCCTAGAGTTGACAACCACTACTTCAACTCCCAGTTATGGAAACTGAGAAAAATGATAAACCTTGTGGGTGTTAATTTCTTCCTTTGTAAAATAGAAACAGCAACAGATATCACATTCAGCAGCACTGAAGAGATACTATACATAACAAACACTTACCAAATTTGCTGTATTTTTTATAGTTATTGGTTTTCATTCCTGACAAATGACTTGAGTGATATATCTTACTCTAATAAATGACTTTGCTTATACAGGCTGCCCTGATGAGGCACATACTACATTTCTACAATCATAAATTGAGCTTTTTTGTTCCTTATCAGGCCACACCTGCAACACACAAATTATCTCCAAATCCATTCCCTGGTTGATTTTTCCCCTTAAAGAGCATGCCCTTTAAAGAGTGCATTTAGAGGCAGTCTGCTCACCCATGGTTAATTTTGCAGGCTGTTTATCTACAGTAGGATTTATTTGAGTCTATCTTGGTAAATGTAATGAAGCCTGGGTGTGCTTTCATGGGGATGTGAGGTGAGGCTGGGGACAGCAGAGGAAAGTCTTCAGCTAGTTTTGAAAATGTCATTTCAGAATCACTTAAATTGGAAAAGTTCTAGACAGTTCTAAAAGAAGGGCTCCAATAAACAAACCCATCACAACAAAATCAGACAGAAAACCCATGTCTGCTCTTTGGAGCAGAGGATAGTATGGCATTTGGTGTGGATTCTATCTTGGAGACTATTAATAGCCTGCTCTGCCAACTTTTCAATCCCTTCAAAGACTAGACATTGTGTCTTAGGCTGTATCTATTATATTAATTCAGTCTTTCTCTGTTGAAAATACTTACAGGGATGGTAGGAATCTAGGAGGGTTGTTATAATTACCCACTTTACAAAGAGACTGAAAGAAGTCTCATAGCTTATTACAAAAATAGACTCAAATAAGCTCACACAGATAACAATGGACAGAGCCAAGAGTTGAACTCAAGTCGACTATCCTCAGATCCAATTCTTTTCATTCACCTGCACTGAAATACGTCACCACTCTTCAAGTCCATTACCTGCCCTCCAGCATTTCACCACTGCCTCGGAGACATCTATACATGGGTTTAATGAGATTATCACATTTGCTAAAGGTGAAACCCAAAAATCAAGAAGCTGGGTTGGTGCTGTTGATGTTGAGAGACAATCCTGCCCTCTCTGGAGCTACTGTGGGTGAAGGAAAACCAGGCAAGCCCCTCTGCATCTGAACCCTCATAGGATTCAAATGCTCTCCTGTAGAAAGTTTAGGTTTATTGAAGACTGGCTTGCCAGACTGGATGCCTGCCATGAAAACCGCTTCCACCCAGGGGTGAGACCCAAAATATGAACACCTAGAAGGGCTAAAAGAGTATGTGATGGCACAAAACTTCAGTAAGAAGTAAGTTCAAGAGACCTATTGTACATCAGGGTGACTATAGTTAATAACGATACATTGTGTACTTGAAAATAACAAGAGCCAGGTATGGTGGCTCATTCCTGTAATCCCAGAGGCTGGGGAGGCTGAGGCAGGAGGATTGCAAGTTCAAAGCCAGCCTCAGCAACAGTGAGGCACTAAACAACTCGTGAGACCTTGTCTCTAAATAAAATACAAAATAGGGCTGGGGATGTGGCTCATTGGTTGAGTGCCCCTGAGTTCAATCCCTGATACCCAAAAAATAAAATTTAAAAAAAATTAATGAGAGTAGATTTTTAAGTGTTCTCACCACAAAAATGTGTGTGTGTGTGTGTGTGTGTGTGAGAGAGAGAGAGAGAGAGAGCTAATACATAATGGCAACTAGCTTGACTTAGTCATTCCATTATATATACATTATATATATATATAATATATATTATATATATATATTATTTATTTATATATATATAATATATATTATATATATATATTATATATATATATATATATATATCTTAGCTTCATATTGTAAGCCATAAAATTTTTGTCAGTTAAAAATAGAAAATTCTTTAAAAGACAAAAATATAAGCACCCAGCTTAGCAGAGGGACTGCCCAGCTAGAGCAGACACCAACCCCAGGGACACTGCTGTACGAACCACTCTTGAGGTGGTTGCTCATGGGGCAGTCTGTGAGAACTCCTGGGTGTGTGGATACTCAGCAGGGCTTGTAATGACAACTGGCTCACAAGAATTTCAAATTTTTAACATCTTGTTCAACTGTTCTGGTTCATCCAGATAGAGCCCTGATATGTGATCTTGGGCTGGGGATAGAGCTCAGTTGGTAGAGTGCTTGCCTTGCATGCAGAAGACCCTGGGTTCAATCCCCAGCACCAAAAAAAAAAAAAAAGATATGTGATCTTATACAATATTACTCAGCTTTTAATTATAAAATGTGACTAAAGGACCCAACCAGAACAATTGTAGAGGAGGAAAAGTTTATTTGAGGGCTCATGGTTTCAGAGGTCTTAGTCCATAGACAGCAGATTCAATTCCTCCAGGCTCAAGGTGGGGCTGAACATCATGGCAGAAAAGTGTGGCAGAGGGAAGCAGCTCACATCATGATCAGAAAGCAGAGAGAAAGGAGAGAGAGACTCTGCTCTCCAGATACAAAAATATACCCCATAGCCAGGCCCCCAGTGAAAGACTTCCTCCAGCCACACCCCTCCTGCCTCCAGTTACCCCTCAGTTAATCCCACTGGGGATTAATTCACTGATTAGTTTAAGGATATGAACCAATCATTTCTCCTACAAACCTCGCATTGTCTCACACAGGAGCTTTTGGGGGGACACCACGTCTAAACCATGACATTCTATCTCCACCTGTTTGCCTCTCAAGTTTTCAACTGTAGAGCCCCAACTTTCTCAGTAGCTGAGCCCAAAGTCCCATGCCCCATCCCCCAATGGCTACATTTCCTGTCCCTCCATGCCATTCCCCAGCTCCCTGACCACTGCTCTTTGGTTTGCTCCATGGTCACTGCCATCTTGATCAGAACACAGCTTCTTCAAAACTGTGTGAATCTCAACCCAACACAAGTTTCCAGATCTTGGATCCTAAGTAGAGCCTGGATTAAAAGGTCCAGGAATCCCATACAGGCTTCCTCAGGACCCAAATCTTATGATGTATCTTCTAAACTCACATCCCTTCATGCCAACTGTGAATGTGCTACTCATGTGAGGCTGTCATCTTCGACTGAACTAGACTCTAGACAGTACAGCATGGCACTTATGAACATGAGTGCTGGAGTCACACAAAGGAAATCCCAGGTAGGCCACTTACTAGCTCTGTGGTCTTGAGCAACTGCTTATGCTTTCTGAGCCAAACTAGAAAGTGTCCCACAAAAGCTCAGTTGTGAGATGCTGCAAGAAAGTTTAGAGGTGAATTGATTGGGTTATGAGAGCTTTGCCTCAATCAGTCAATTAATCCCCTGATAGGGATTAACTGAGTGGTAACTGTAGGTAGGTAGGATGGGGCTGGAGGAGGTGGGTCATAGAGGGCATGCCTGTGGGGTATATATTTTGTACCTGATAAGTGAAGTGCACCTCTCTCTCCCCTCCCCATTCCCCTTCCTGGTGCAATATCCTGACTGGCTTTCCTCCTCCACATCCTTCCGCCATTTTGTTCTGCCTCACCTCAAGCCCCAAGGAATGCAGACTACCCACCAATGGACTAAGACCTCTGAAACCATGAGCCCCAAAATAAACTTTTCCTCTATAATTGTTCTTGTCAAGTCTTTTGGTCATAGCAGAAAAAAAAACTGACTGAAACAAATGCATACCTTGCAGAGTTGTGGTAAGAGTTGAAATAAGTAAATTTGGAACTAACCACAGTTGGCACATAGACACACTCAACTTCAGAGTCCTTCCTGACTTGACCAAAAGAACCTTCCACTATTGCATGTCCCCACCACCACCACCACAGCTTGATGACTGACCATGCTCTCTACCTTACTTAAACTAGACTCTTTAACAAAACTACTTAAAAATTACTCAAAAGCCTAGATTCCTACTCACACCAATCAATACCTGTGAGTTTTTCAAAGTTAATCCAATCAAATTGGGGCATACACAATTGTTTTATATTTATTTACAACTTCATTCCTTCATCAAATACATACCAAGCATCCACCACACACCAAGCACTAGGCCAAGTGAACAAGACACACATGGTACATGCCCTCAGGGAGGTTACAGTCCAGTATTTCTCTAAGCAGAATTCAGGCCTCCATTTTGTGGAAAACTTCTTACCAACCCAGAATGGTGCCAAGAAAGTGCTAATCTACGAAATCATCCTTTGGCTACAGATTTTCTACATATTCCATCATTTTAAATAGGAACACATTATTTTCATAATCTTAAAGATTCACTATAATTGAAAAACACTTGCTGATTCCCTGAGAGGTAATGAAAGTAACTTGTCAGGCCACCCCATGAGGCAAGAAGTCCTGGCCCTCTCCTTGCAGTGCCATTGGGTTTCTCTCAGGTAATTCCGGAGCCAACAACCACTGCTCCTTCTTAATCTGCTGCCTAACATCTACTCTCTGCTCCTTAGGTTCTTTGCCATTATTCTCAGCCTGAACGACCCAATATTCCAAAATAAATGCTGAATTTCAAATCGAAACAATTTCCCCTGGAAATTTAAAGCAGACACCACTTTATTTGGATTCCTTAAACAAGAAAAGACTCCAATTGCAACAGTCAGTCTTTTTAAAAAGCAAAGAAATTTCTCTCCTGGGGAGTTGCTACCTATGACGCCACTCTGCTTTAAAGGGTGTTAGATAAGTCTTCAATTTTGTGAAGTTTAGAGATTAATAATACCTTAGGGGGAAAAAAACGCTGAAAGGTAGGCAGGTCTTGTCACACGGAAAGAAAAGATTCTTTCCTGCTTTGCTGTGATTAGCTGCATAAATTGTAGTGCCAGTTCCAGTGCTAAATGAATTAGTATGCATCCCACCCAGAGTTCTTTATTTGTTGAAGTAAAATGCTTACAATCTTTGCTTGGGGGAGGGAAAAAAAGGGTATGTCATTGAGTGAATATGAATTAATCAGTATTTTATGGACAGAACCCATAATTTTAAAGCAGGGGGGGAAAAAGCCAGGCATTTATCAGGGTCCCACTCAGCAATCTCCCTCTGTCACTGCTAATAAATCTTTTATGAAATGGAGTTTCTGCAATCTGCAAGAACATTCCCCACCCCCACCTCCATCTTTCCTTTGAAGAGAAAAGTAAGTTAGCACTCATCTCTCATGTTTTCTTTTCCCTTCCTTATTTGAATTTCTTGCGCTCAGAAAAATCTCTGAAGCTCTTTATTTTTAAAGATGTTTCCCCAAAAAATTTATAATTTCAAGACCTCTTTTATCCAAAGAAACTATTCATATAAGGCCTTCTCCCAGGAGATTTCAAGAAAACAGCAGCTCAGTTTCAGGTGAAGAACACAGTATTTTGAGTAAGTTATAATATCCTGGACCTCCTAAATAATCAATATTTATAGATGGAGTGGTAAAGTCTGTAGGCAAAGGGAGTTGGGATAATCAAAGAACACAGCATCCCACTTCTGATGCTTTATAATTTTCCTATAACTACTCGAAGAAGCAAGATCCTGCCGAATGATAAACAGCCTGCCAATAACCTCACGATGCCCTGATTTAATTAGGATTTTATGCTCCCGCTTGAAGGTTAGGTTCATTAGCTGTGAAATACGCCACTGAAAGTCTGGATTAAGATTTAAAGGGAACCCTAAACACAGAGTGGCATGTAGCCAGTAGCTAGCCACTCTGGCCATACAAATGGACATGGGATCCATCCCCCTGAGGTTGGTGACTTTTTATTTTTAGCCACAAATCCACAGTAGGAATGGGACCTGATGGCTGGTCGAAAGCTTAAAAAGGTACATGACGGAGGAACAAGTTGTTAAGAGGCCATTATGAAGGATTGGCGGGAGGGGGGGAGGATGCACGTAATGATTTTGCCATTAAGCTTCCGTTCCATTTTACAGCTTGGATTTATTTATAACAACAGGTGGTGGTATTTGTAGGGAATTGCTTGTTTTTTCATTTGAGAAGGGCAGCTCCATACATCTGCTAGAAGGCGAAACAAAACCTTTTGCAAACACCAGTTCCCTAGCTTTGTGCCTCACCATTAGGAAGGAAGAATTTGCCGCAAAAGGCCACCCTGCCATTATTTCTTCCTGATGACACTCATTTAGCAGCCATTAAAATGCAAATAGAACTATGATTTTTAGATCACAAAATTAACATTAACGGTCGGATGATTGATTAAAGGTCATGGCAACGGTATAACTTAATTTCTTAGATAATTGTGTTCGGTTTTCTGCAGACTGTTTGGGTTTCCGAATTAATTTTATCTGTTGTTGAACACTGACAGGTGCAGTAATTGGCACAGTCTCCTTTGGGCTCATTTCTTCCCGTGAACCGCGCCCTCTTCCCTTCCCCGAAGCCATCGCCTGCAACATAAAAGAGAAGGCCACGCTGGCCTGCTCACATCTGCCGACTTATGAGTCTGGATGAGGTCACTGGAGGGGTTATTACAGAGTTGCAAAGCCCCAGATAGAATTCTGCTCCGTGGCTAACGAGTTTTCCCTCTAAGAGCTTCCTGTGTCAGGCTCACCGTGGTGTAAAATGACCCCTGGCCTTCCCCCGGGGAACGAGGCCCGCCTCCTCAGATCCCAGGTGAAGGATCCCATCTCAGACCCGTGTGGCTTTAATGGAGGCAATAAGCCATGGATAGAAGCATTCATAACAGCAAGGGCCTTTCGTGTCACCTCTCCGTGTGAGAGTTCAGGCGGTGACCCTGGATGCTGAGCTAGGAAGTGGCCAGAGATTGGTCTATCTGCTCTGCTTCTCAAATGTTAAATAAAATACAGATAGTGCTTACCTGGCAGGCTGCAAGCCTTCTTCAGTTCCCCATGAATGTGGAAGCCTATACAGTAAAGTCAGAAATTGACGGTTAAACTTTATTGTTATTAATTATTATTATTATTTATTATTACTAGAAGCTCTTAAAATGATTTTTTTCCTGGAACTCTCAAAGGACTTTGCTTTATTGTGAAGGATTCTAATTTGCAAATTTCTGACCTCCAGCTAGATTCTGACTCCTTATAATGAACTCTTACAATCAGGCTGCACAGATAATTCCTGACTGCCCAGTCCTCTCTCTGAAAGGTTATGGTCTAGTGGAAGAGACCCCTGTGTATGAAACAATTAAAAAATAATGCAGAGTAATATGTGAAACAGTTACCAGACATAAGTTATGTAAGGTCACAACCATGTTCCAACAGGCTTCTGGGATTGAACTCAGAGGTATTCATTCAATCACTGAGCCACATCCCCAGCCCTACTTTGTATTTATTTAGAGACAGGGTCTCACTGAGTTGCTTAGTGCCTCACCATTGCTGGGGCTGGCTTTGAACTTACAATCCTCCTGTCTCAGCCTCCCCAGCTGCTGGGATTACAGGCGTGGGCTACCTCGCCCGGCAACAGGCTTTATTTTAATTCAACACAAGATTCATTCAACAAGCAGATATGAGCACCTATTTTATGTGCCAGATTTGGTTCCAGGATCTCAGTGATCCAGTAAACAGAACAGAAAATCTCTTCAAAATGTATCTTATAGCCTCTGGTGGGGCTTAGGGAAGGGAGAATGAATAATAAACTATATTTAACAGTGGGATGAGCATTACAAAAGAGAAAGTGCTGTGAGTCCTTAGAGCACCTTTCTCAGCACCTTTCACAGAGCACAACGGGTCCTAAATTCATGCTTGCTAGAGCCAACAATCACTTGCTTTTCTAGTGACTCAACAAGAGGATATGAGAATATAATTCGGGGGAGTTCTAGAAAAGATGGGGCTTTCCAGCCATCACATGGCTGCTGACAATTCCTCAAAACCACAAAGCTTCCCTCACTCCAGGGTCTTTGTACCTCCTGCTACTGGAGTATGACTGACTCTCTCTCTCTCTCTCTCTCTCTTGCCTGAAGAACATTTACTCCTACTTCAGCCTTGGCCCAAAGGCTGGGATTGTGTGAAAAGCTTCCCTGACCTCCCTGTCCCCAACCTCAGATCAAGTCCAGGGCCCAACTACAGAGACCCCATCAGCTATCCAGTTGCAGGTTCCCACAGACCTCACTCCCCAAGCCCCTCCTACACACCCCCAGCATGTTGCCTGCAGGGCCAACACCACACGACACCTGCTGATTTAGATGGTGGTTTAGCAGACATCTCCTCCCTGACCCTTCTCTGGACTCTAGACTCCATGAGAACCCAACACTGTCTGTTTCCCACCACGGGGTCCATTTTGTAGATCCTCGATAAATAGCTGTTAAATGCATGGGTGACGTTCACTGTGTCAGATCTTGAAAAACAGGTAGTACCTGAAAGAAAACCAAGAAGAGAAGCAAAGATGGGAGGTAGACAGAGTGCAGGGGAGGGGCTGCAGGCTGCGCAGGGTGGATGCAAAAATATCTCGCCAGCCATGCAACCTGTGAGCACACCAGGGGCGGCAGAGGAGGCTGAGGGTGATGCTTCAGGGTTAACCCTGGAGTTCCTGGGCTGTGGAAGAGCGAGTGAGTCCCAGGAAAAGCACCCCTGGGTTTGGAGAGTGGGAGAGCTCCTGGGGAAGGAGCTCTCTACCAACATCTTAACAAGCTGAAGATTCTCTAAGAGGCTTCCAGCCGACCGAGAATAATCTCAGCGGGAAAGGGTACCTCCCCGATGGAGGGGGCATTGCTATGCCCCTGCGGTCGGAAAGGAAGAGAAGCTGAATTATGAGAAGGCTTAAAACTCAGGCATAGGCTTTTGATCTTGAGTTCAGCTGGCAACACAGGAAGTCACTGTAGATCCTGAAGAAAGGAGAAAATGATGAAAGGCATATTTTTAGAAGAACTGATTTCAAAGCACAGGCCCATGCGGAGCTGGGCACCAGAGAACTGAGGATGATACCTAGACATTAGGTGTGACCGAAATCAAGTTTCCCCTTTTACAAGGAGATTCTGAATTTCCCCAGGAGTTGAAGTTTCCATGCTCGGCTGCTAGGAGACTGGTTCTGGTGGTATCCTCTCCCGGTCTTCAAGCTTCCTCAAGGCAATTCTTTACAGACTATGTGATAAGGACAGTGTCTAGCCCTTGGTAAATAGTTGTTGAATAAATAAGTAAGTGTATGGCTTTATCAAAAACACAAACATTAAAAAGCAGCCCTCAAGTCTATGCTAGTAGGAAAATCCTGCCTCTCTTTCAACCCTTCCTTAAACAAGTGTCCCCAGCTAAGGCTGGTCTTTGATCAGCTTTGCCAAAAGCAAGGGCAGCGTGAGCTCTCTCCCTCCTCGTCTGAGATCTAATAGAGTCTCTTCGCCAGGCAAGGTTGCCAGCCCTCTCTGAGTCCATCTCCGTCCCCTCCTGGCAAACTAACTTGGTAAGTTGTGTTTCATGAAGCTAACCAGGCTCATTACAGAGAACATATTTTTAGGAGGAGAGATGTTAATTTCTTCCTCATACAAAGAACAAAAATCAATATCATAAATCCAGGAAATCTCCCCTAAATGTCTCCTCCTGTCATTGCTCTCCCGAACTCTGTGTAAATACCACTGTGACAGGTTAGCCATATTTCTGCTCCGGCAATCCGATATTGAGGTGACGACAGGACAAGAGACACAGCTGAAGTAAGGAGTACTGGCCGAGGAGACATTCCTCAAGGTATTTTGTGACATTGGAATTCCATCGAATGCAGCTGAATGGACCCTTATCTCTTAAACAAGCCCCAGTTCCAATCCCCAGCCTGCTTAGGACATGGTGAACTTCCACAGCGACATATAGATTTTCAACATGAGTTAGAGGTGGGTGGAAAGGAAGCAGTTTTCTAGGCCATCTGCATCTCAATATATTCATTTACTCAAATGTGTAACAAACACCTACTATGCACCCACATTGTATGAATGATCTACTCAAAAGTAGGGAGGGACCCGGGCATCAATTTTGTAGGAATTTAGAGTCTCAGTAAGTAGAGTTGAAACCAAAACTTTCTTTTAATTTTAATACACACACACAGAAAGAGAGAGACAGACAGACAGACAGAGAGACAGAGAACATTCCCATGCAAAAAATGTGATATCTCCAAGCAATGTTTTTCCTTCCACATTTGAGAACCCCTTCACTTCTCACAAGCCTGGTGGGGAAGGACAAAGCTTCATTTAAACAAGAATCTAATTTTAGAAATCTTTCAAGATGTTGAACTTTGTGTGGGATCTGTCAGTCTAAGACCCTGAGTCTTGGATGGGTTATTATTAATTAAAATCTAATATTCCTTCCTTCTCGCTGCATCTATAAGGCCCTATTCAATCAGCTATGTCCAGCTTAGGTAAGCAGTTCTATCCCGTAAGGTAGACTGCAAAACCTAGGGACTTCAGCATCATAGGGGCCACAGGCAAAATTCATCAAGGCATTGCCACCAAATATTAGTCCTCTTGGAATCTTCCCTCCCAAGTTTATTTCTAATTATCTCCCATTGAGTCATGTCTCCAATGAGTCAAAAATTTTATTAGATTTTTAGGAGCCTATATCTCTTGACAGTTTCAAAGGATTTTTATATTTTAGCATAGTTGATTCCCTCTAATATGCTTTTGTCACCAAACTAATCTCTGTCCTGAATCATATCATAAAACTGTAGAGCGGAAAGAGTCCTTTGAGGTCACCTAGCCCAATTTCATCTAATTATAGACAAGGAAACTGAGGCCTAAGGAAGTTTGGTATCTTGAGGAACATGAATAAGTTAACACTGCAGAAACCTGATGCTACAGTAACCTGCTGTTAGGACTGTTAAGGCCAGATTGGAAATGGCCCTAAAACAAAGAGCTGCACATTTTGGCATTTGGGGGTATCCCATCAGCAGGTTAGCCTATGCCCCCATCGTCCTACACAAGGCCCTCCCATCAGCAAGCACTATCTGCACATCCGGGCCTTCCAACTGCCTTTCGATGCCCACATCATTAACCAGGACAGCCCAACAAGGCACTGCCAGGAGAGAGATCGCAGCACACTAAAAACAGAACAGGGGGAAAAAAAAAAAAAACTAGAGATGACAGGAAATGCAAGAAACAAAAGAAATCCTAAAAAAGAAAAAAAAAACTCAGAGCCAAATTCTATACATAAAATATATTGTTTAAGAGGAAAGTATTAATAAACAAAAATGAGTTCTTTGATATTAAAAGATGAGAGCAAATCAAAAAAAATCAATCAGGAGTTTGAACAATGGAGGAAAACAACAAAACCTCACAGAGAGTAAGTCTAAAAGATAAAGAAAAGGAAACTAGACCAAAAATAAAAAATAAAGATAAATCATCAGAAGGCGAAGGGGTTAATCCAGGAAGTCTGCCACACAACCTGCATGAGTCAGAGCAGAGAAAACGGAGGGAAGGGGGCTTCCGAGGCATAAAATAAGCACAGCGCCCAGGACTGTGGGTAGAAGTCTCCACCCAGGAGAGCACCATGGGTGTCCAACACGGGGTGGGGGGGGTGGGGGGGTCAGCCTGTAGAATCCCAGAAGCCAGGTTACAGAGAAGACCTGGAGAGTTTCTGAGAAGAAAAACAGAGTTTTCATCAAAGGATCAGGCAACAGGGTGACTCTGGGTTTCTAGACATTGGAAAGAAGAAAAGAAAAAAGAAGAAAGGAAAATGCAGAGAGAGCATTGGAATCCTGGCATCCTGTACCACCCAAATGCTGCACCCAATAGGAGGACGGAATGTTGACACTTTCACCCAAGCAAGGTCCAGAGCGAGTGCCTCCTGCACACGGCCTCTTAGAGGCCTCTTAGACAGTCACAGAAGGGTTGAGTCTTTGCCAAAAGGAAGAGAGAAAAAACGAGAGGGGGAAAATGGGGGAATCCGGAAAGTGACCAAACTGAGACTAGCAGAGGGGACGGCTGAGAAGCAGGCCACAGCGGGAACATCTGGATAGAGAGTTGGAAAGGGAGAGGAGTCGGAGGAAAAGAAAAAGAGGAAGTAGTTGATTGCCTGTCTTTGATCTAGGGAAAGCGAGGCTCCACTGCCTGCCTACGCAACAGCTTTGACCTCCTTATCCACGCCACCAGCCTGTGCTTGGATGTCCATCTGCCCAGCTCCCAGGGATGACCTGAGATTGCCCTAAAGCAATAACAGAGTCCTGTTTCCCGTGGCCAACAATTCATCTACACAGACATGTGACCCATTCTGGCCCATGGACCAAACATAGGCGACATGTTGCTGTCCATTATGAGGAACAACTAGGCTAGATGGTTTGGCACCTACCACTTACTACCTCTGTGACCCTGGGTAAGTATTTATCCCCACTGTACCTCAGTTTCCTGAAGTATAAGCTGAGTATAAGCACCTACCTTAGAGGGTGATGTGTTCATCAAAGGCCTGACCCATAATAGTCACTCAACAAACCCCAATTGTTATTATCATTGGTTTTGGAAACCAGATCTCAACAAACGTGAATGTCATCTGGCATATCATCAGAGGAAAGCAGGAGAGTGCAAGAAAAATAAAATCCACTCAAGTAAGAAACACCAAAAAAAAATTAAGATATTTAGCATGGGCTGGGGATGTGGCTCAAGCGGTAGCGTGCTCGCCTGGCATGCATGCGGCCCCGGTTCGATCCTCAGCACCACATACAAACAATGATGCTGTGTTCGCCAAAAACTAAAAAATAAATATTAAAAATTCTCTCTGTCTCGCTCTCACCTCTCTCTTAAAAAAAAAAAAAAGATATTTAGCATGAGTTGCTTAGTTGAATCATGAGTGCCAAGATACTAAACAGTTTTGGAGACAACGAAGAAAAGTTTTAACGAGTAGCATAGTTGAGCATCTACCCTCTGCAGGCACTGTGGGAAGCATCCATTGCTAATTCTATTAGTAATTCTTCCAGTTGCTATTACTAAGTTAAAACTTATCCCCAAAACTTAGAAGTTTAAAACAAAAACCCTTGAATTATACCCACAGATTCCGTAGGTCAGGAATTCTCACAGGTCACAGCAAGAATGGCTTATCTCATGCCCAGTGCTAGGACAATACAACAGTCAGGGAATGTGTCATCTGCAGACTTGATCCCCCACCTTTGTGCACCTGGGCAGGGATGATGGATAAACCAAGACCACCCACCACAGCACCTACATGCACCCTCTCTGGGCCACTTGGCTCTTTACACCATGGTGGTCTCAGGTGAGTCGAGCTTCTTAAAACTCCTGAGGGTTCTGAGGGCCAGTGTTCTAGGAAACAGTGTAGAAAATGCATGACCGTCATGACCCAGCCTCCAAAATCACACAAAAGAGTTACTTTTCTCATCCTCTTCTGATTACAGATGGGACCTGAGGGAAAAAGACATAGATCCGGTCCCCTAAAAGGAGGAGTGTCAGAATTTATGGACATGCTCTAAAAACCACAGTTACTTCCCCAGTGTTATCCTCCATGTCTTCTTTGCCAGTAAAACTGCAATTTGGAGTAGATGAATAGCAATGTACTCAGCCCAATGAATCATAACAATTCCATTCCATTTTGCCAGTAACTTTTTATGCTAGGATCCCTTAAAAGGGGGTTAGGGTTGTACATCAGCATTAGAGCACTCGCCTAGTATGTGCAAGGCACTGGGTTCGATCCTCAGCACCACATCAAAATAAATAAATAAAAATAAAGGTATTGTGTCCAACTACTATATATATATATATATATATATATATATATATTAATCCCTTTAAAATAAGAGTGGTTATGTTACCCATCTCTGACCAATGAGACATAAGGAAAAATCTGTTTAGGGATAAGGGGAGCTCTCAGAAAGTGTTTTACTTTCCTGATAAGTAAGCCAGACCTAGGCTGGAGGTATAACTCAGTATTAAAGCAATAACATAGTATGTATTATACCTTGGATTCAACCTCTGACACTGAAAAAAAGGAAATAAAAATTAAAAAGACATGATCATTACTAATATTTCTCCCTTTATTTTTTCCTTGAATACACACATAATGCTGGAGCTGTGACAACCATTTTGTGACCATGTGGCAACAAGTATGAAAATGAAAATTCAACACACTGAAGATGAAGGGCAGAACATATAACGACCTTGGAGCTTTGATTTTATCATTGACCAGATGACCAAATGCCAGCTCCACTTACCTCCAGATTTCTTTGTTTTGCAAGAAAAATCAACTCCAATTGTTTAAACTAATATCAATCAGGTTTTTTCTACTTGGCAGCTGAAAGCCTTTCCAGCAGCTACAAACTCATAATTTCATTTAGTTCTCATAATTAATGAATTAGGCATTATTCATTCATGCCTATGACCTCCATTTTACAAATCAGAACTTGGGGAATATTTCCAAGGTCACAGAGCTAGACAGTAATGCCAAAATTTGAGCCCAGGGACAATTTCATAAATCCAAAGATTCCTTGCTGCTCACAGTGTGGTCTCTGAACTGGGAAGATCAGCATCTCCTGGGAGCCTGCTAGAGATGCAGAGTCTCTGGCCCTCCTCCAGATATACCAAGCCAGAATGTGCAATTTTACGGGACCCACCTGCCTACATGGCCCTAGGGGAAAAAACAAGGACCCTCAGTTGAAACCCACAGGAGTTCAGATTTCAGCTCAAAGAAAATTTAAAAATTGTAAATAATTCTATTTCCTTCCTTTCAAGAAGGAAAGGACCTGCTTGCAAGTACTGAGTTCCCCATCCCTGGTGGCATTCAACATCAACAGAACACCTACTACAAGGGATGCTGTGGAGATATGCGATGAAGGTCTTTACACTACTGTGATTATTCCCATTGACTCTTCTGTGCCCAAAACTGTACCCTCAGAGATATCCCTGGACAGACACAGCTCTGTCTAATGAAGGTCTTTCCAAAGTCCCTAGCAAATACAAATTTCCAGAGTTCTGTGGGTAGTCCGCCGTGCTAAGTCCATGATGCTAGGAGATGAAGTTCTGAGGGGTGGCGCTGGGTCCCAGGAAGCAACCCAGCAGGGAGCAGAGGGGAGCATTAGGGCTGCAGGTGGGTAGGATAAGCCACCCCAGGGCAGTGGCTGCCAGTGGTCCGGGAAGCAACCTTTGCACCACTGCGTTTTGATACCACCTGCCGCTGGGTTTGCGGCTTCCCTCCGCTTTCTCTGCGGGTTCCTCATCCCTGACTGAGCCCCAGGCAGAAGCTGTGAACTCTGGAGCAGGCTTTGGAAACATACACATGTAACCACATTCTCACCCTTTTGAATTTAATTCCACAGTATAATTAAGCACATATACGGCACACGCACGGCTATAATACCAGCTGTCGGTTCAATTTGGAAGTGTGCATTAAACAAATCCGAGGAAGAAGCAACAATCTCTGAGCCTTAGGCCTGGGGGAGGAGCCAATCCAACAGGACCACAAAATGAACATTTACTGTGACACACTGCCACCCAGTGGCCACGGGGGGGAGATGTCAACACCAGGAAGCAGAGTATACTACGCAGCACCTTGGTCATCCTTGGTCCCTGCACACCTAGCAGATGCTCAGGATTTCTTTTTAACCAAATTGAATTGAATTACATTTAGTTGAGTTCAAATAAAGTGAAGTGAATGGAATGAGTATAAAATGGACACGGGGGCTGGGTGTGTGGCTCAAAGGTACAGCGCTCTTCTTTCCTGCATGAGGCTACTGGGTTCAATCCTCAGCACTACATAGATATAAAATAAAGATATTGTGTCCACCTATGACTAAAAAATAAATATTTTTTTTAAAAAAATGGGCATGGCTGTGTCAGATCAGTGACTAGGGGATAAATTTATTAGTCCTAAGCCATGGCAATACTCTATTACATTTTAAATCAAAGAGAAGCATCTTCTCTGCACCTTGCATTAAGGAGAAAGAGAATTTTATCAGAAAAGAGGGTGAAAAGTCAAACTGTAGTCTTGACTACATGATCAGATGTGGTCTACGAGGTCTGCAGTATGAGCCTTTTTTCTGACACGTTGCAGATAGGCCAGCCTTCAGTAATTTAGTGAGACCCTGGCTCAAAATTTTACAAAAAAAAAAAAAATTAAGGGCCAAGGATATAGCACAGTTTCCAAGTGTTCCTGAGTTCAATCCCCACTACCAAAAAATAAAAATAATGAATTTCAACAGAAATTATTTCACCATTTCCTCTATTAGGTTTTGTTGGTGTTATTTTTGTACCAGGAATTGAGCCCAGGGGTATTTAGCCACTGTACCACCTCCCCAGCCCTTTTTTTATGTTTTATTTAGAGACAGGGTCTGAGTTGCTTAGGGCCTCACCAAGTTGCTGAGGCTGGCTTTGAACTCTCGATCCTCCTTCTTCAGCCTCCCAAGCCACTAGGATTACAGGCATGCACCCCCGCACCCAGCTCTTCTATTAGTTTTGACACAGGCCTCCGAACTAATGCTTCTGCCAATTAATTCAAGGCTTTTGCACCTAAGGGGGGCAATGACAGTCATAGCCCTCCAAGTCCTTATTAGCTTCAAAGAAAGCCTCCACTTTTTCTTCTGCTTTGTTTCTGTTTGATTTGGTCTGGTTTCTTCCTGGTTTTATGTACTTTTGATGCATGACCCAGGATGTGGAATAAATATATAATGATGTGGAATAAAAATACCCAAAGTGCTTCACAGTTTACAAGCATCTCATTTGAGATTAAGATGACCCTGGGGTACTATTTTACAGATGTGGAAAACTGACACTCCAGAAGCCACCCATAGTCACATGTGTCGTCTATAGCCGCATGGGACACAGGCCCAGGTCTCCTCACAAGACCACGCCATCTTCACACCAGTGAATGGGACACAGTGAAGACCTTTACAAATTTCACTCACAAAGGGTTTCAACTGAGAAGGTGCTCTGAGGCCATATCTGGGACTCTTTTTGAGGAGTTTTGTCTTTGACTTTTGCAGCATCTGCCCATGGAAGTAGATTCCTTCCTCAAAAGCTTCCGGCTGAGGGCTCCAGCTGTGGGTGGTGTCCCCTGCAAGCGTGTATCAGGCCCTCCAGTCTGACAGCCTGCTTGGCCTCTGCTGAATCACCGTCCTTCCTTCCCATTCCCCCATGTCATCTCCACCACAGCCCCTCAAAGCCACTGGAAGCTGTTAAGAATTTGGGCCCTTCACGGTTGTCTAGAAAACTATTTGCCAGAAATAAACTCCCAGAGAAGAGGTAGGACTCACGGGTGAGGATGGTCTTAAAGAAACACAATGGGCATTCTGGGGAGAAAGGAAGAGCAGGGAGTCTTTCTTGGGAAGAGCGTTTAAATTAAGATTTTCATTTACAACTTCAATGAGTCCAAAATGGAAGCAATTGCCACCATGAGAGCAGACTGTATCTGCATATTAATATCTTTACATTCATCTTACTTTTCATAAAAGAAACACACACACATCTACCACGGAAAGTGCTCTTCAAGAGAGTTCAAGGGTAACCCCTCTGAGGCTCTCCCTGCTGGCCCCTTCAGCAGGACAGAATACCCCTCCCTCTCTGCTCCTGCCACCCCCCCCACACACACACACCCTCCAATCACGGACTGCCCCATTTTGTTTGCCTCACTAGCCCACCCGCTTCTTGAGACCCAGAACAGTGTGAAAGAATGATCTCCCCTTCAGAGATCAGAGAATAATGGCTAAGCCACCACAGGCTCACGGCAGTGTTCCAACACTGCACGGGACCTGATTCATAAGGTGGAAAACCAAACCTCTCATAGGTACCCCATCCTCCAGGTACATGCTTGTGGTCCTTGTCTAGCAAAGGCAATACCCAGCCTTGTGCCCTTGGAGAATGTCACAAAGGCAATGATAAAGGAGACTTCTTTTTAAAATGAGAAAGGGTCATCTGTCACCTCTGATTCTAAAGGATTTAGTTGTTAATGCTTAGAAAGCTCTCGTCCCTGAGGGCAGGGACAGAGCCTTCTTTTAAAAAAAAAAAAAATCTATCTGTGGTTCTTTTTTGAGATGAAGGATTTGTTGGAGTTTTATAGAACCCAATAAATAACTCCCTATGTTCCCCTTCTGAAATCCAAATCAAGCAAGAAATAAGGTTGAGGAGCCATGGTGAGGGGATTATAATAGCAATTATTAGTAACCCTTACTGTGTTCTAGGCACCACGAGCACTGAGATACGTGTGTTAGTGAGCTTTGCATTGCTGTAACAAAATACCCAACAAGAACCGCTTAGAGGAGGAAAAGTATGAGTTCATGATTTCTAGGGTTCAGTCCATATTCACCTGATCATAACTCTGGGCCCGAGATGAGGCACAAAATCAAGGCGTGGTGGAGCAAAGCCACAGAGTTCATGGCAGCCAGGAGCAGAGAGAGCTTGAGTGCAAGGAGCCAGGAATAATATAATTCCCAAGGGCATGCCCCCAGTGACACAGTTCCTCCAGCCATGCCCTACCTGCCAAAGTTACCACCCATTAATGCATTCAGATTATTAATCCACCAAATGGATTAATCTACTGATTAGATTAAAGCTTTCATAATCCAATCATTTCACCTCTGAGTGCTCCTGCATTGTCTCACCATGAGCTTTTGGGGGACACCTCACATCCAAACCACAACAATGTTAAATCATTTAAAAGCATATCCCACACTCCACAGGATGGAAAACTGAAGTACAAGAGTAGAATCATTTGCCAAGGTCATGCACCCACTAAGTGCAGAACCAGGATGTGTTCCTGGCAGTGGTGGCATTGGTCGCCATGGTCCCACTTGTAATCAACATGCCGCGCTGCCTCCCAGACACCTGACACTGTGGAAGCTGGTCAGCAGCAAACCTGGCCCTCTGGCCAAATGGGCTTGCCAGAACATGCCCTAAATTGAAATTTATCCCCCCACAAAACTGCAAGCCTCCCTGTACAAGGTTAGAATTCTCTCCTTTACAGAAAGCAGAAAAGTGTGCTATTGGTGGGACTGGCTACTCGGTTTGCAAAGATCGATGTAAAAGGGAAATTTTAAAGAGTTCAAAAGTTGTTAGAAACTTTAAACAGACAATAGCAAAGCATGAAGCCAAGGCCCTTCTGAGTCCAATATCCTGTCCAGTCACACAGACCAGACATCCACGAAGCTGGAGAGAAACCCAGGGAGCGCTCCGAGGAGCACATGGGCTCCTTCTCTGATCAGAGAAGTCTCCCCTGCAGGGCAGGGAGCCAGGCTGCTGAGGGCATGAGGAGGGAATGGCATGCACACCTCTGAGCTTCTACAAGTAGAATGAAAATTCCTCCCCTCAACAGACAGTGAAGAATGGGGAAGGAAGGCTCCTCCATTCAGGGGCCTTATTTGAGCGGGTGGTGAATGTTGTGCACATGAGCAGTACATTTCACACGCCCTCCCATGGGAGTCACAGACGCCTTGGGTGTATCTCTGCAAGTGTTCCTGCCGCCTCAAACACAAGGGATGAGCACACACGCGCGCACACACACGCTCACACCTATATGTATGTGTATATATATCCATGCACACACACACACACACACACACACGCATATACACACACCTGTATATATCTACACATATACACACATACACAAAAGACCCCCACCGGGTCCCTTCCAGCTCTCCAATTTCTTGGTTATGACCATCACAACTTAATCCCCGGCTGATCTTCCTGAAGCTTTAATCTCAGCAGGACTCTATCTGGCTCAGAATGAGTCAGCTCATTTTCTTCCACAGGTAAAGGTCAAGCTGCCCCCATTATTTGTGCACAGGAATCTTCAGTCTCTGTCACCCATGGCTGTCAATCCAGAGGACTGGATTTACACTCAATGTGGTCTAGGTTCTCATTAACCTTGAAGTGTCTCCTCCTACACAGAGCTGGTGACATTTAAAATCCTATCAAAGTAGTCTAAAACAACCACCAGATTGAACCTTTAGGGGATAAAATAAATGATCCATAAGCCCAGGATGAGAAAGAAATAAAAACAGGCCTTAAAGAAGCAAAGTCTCCAATGAATGCATCACAACACATAATTCTGTGTTAGTCTCTATCTGTGGTATGCCTGGAATTGAGTGATAGTCATCGAATTTAACCCTTCAAGTATAATTATGGTTCTGCAAGTCACCTTGAAAATGGCCACCAATCAAAATTTCCAAGAAAGTGAATTTAATGTTTAGTAGATTTTCAGAAATGTTATAGACGTTCCAAAGACTGAGGTCTTATTTAAAATTTAAAAAAATAATTCACATGGAACCTTTCAAAATAAATTGATATCCCTATACAGTCAGTTCTCCATATTTGTGAGTTCTGCATCCAACAGATTTAACCAACCTTAGGGTGAAAATATTTGTAAAACAAATTTGAACATATATTGAACACATAGAAACTTCCATATAGGACCTTTCAAAATAAATTCATTTCCCTATAAAGTCAGTTCTCTATATTTGTGAGTTCTGCATCCAACGGATTCAACAAACTCTAGTTGAGAATATTTGCAAAACAAATTTGCACATATATTGAACATATAGGAACTTTTCCCCTTATAATTATTCCATAAATAAGACTAACAACTACTTAAATAGTAACTGTGTTATTAGAAATAATTTAAAATATGTAGGAGGGGCTGGGGTGTAGCTCAGTGGCAGAACACTTGTCTAGCATGCACAAGGCGCTGGATTTGAACCCCAACACCAAAAATAAAGAAAGTATACATACAGGAGTATGTATGTAAGTAATATGCAAATACTGTGCCATTTTATATAAAGTAGTTGAGCATCTGAGGATTTGACGTCCACAGGGGTCCTAGAACCAACCCCATAGCTACCGAGGTGAACCAACCCCATAGCTACCCCATAGCTACTGTATTTTCAGACTGCATCAGATATGACTCTCTGCCCAGCCAGGCTGATGTGTAATGAGCATTATTTATACTCCTTCATTAGTTGAAAATCTATTGAGAACCTACTGTGTGTCTAATGATGTGACAGGAATGAAGAATCTGAAGATAAATAAAACCTGGGTTCTCTCTCAGAGAGCCGCCGGTGCAGCAGAAGAGACAGTCACATGGGAATGCGGACTGTGAGAGCCGCACATACCCACTGCGTGTTCTAGGAGGACAAAACAGGTCTGACAGAATCTGGAAGATATTTCAACAGAAGAGAATGTTCCAGGCAGACAAAAGGATGTCAGAAGAAATGGAGGGGTGCAGATATGCAGGCCAATGGAGGGGGGGTGGGGGGGGACTCCAAATGCAATCCAACACTGTTAGAAAGATAAGTCCGGATCCCACCAGTTTCTAACCTCATGACCTTCAGTAGCTCACTTGCCCCTCAGTTTCTTTGTCTGCACATTGGGATAATCACGCCTAACCATTAAATCACCACTATAAGGTTCTAATGCAAAGTGTATATGAAAGTAACTTGCAAACCTGATGAGCTATACAAATGTCAGTTGTACTTTTATATCAAACCTACTGCAATTGTGCATCACTTAACTACAGGAAAACAGTCTGATAAATTGTGCAAACATCATAGAATGTAGTTACACGGACTAAGATGGCTATGATGTCACCAGGCAATATAATCTTATGGGACCATCATTATATATGCAGTCCATTCTTGACTAAAATAACTATTTCTCTTTTCTCTTAATCATGAAAGCATAGACTCTCGGAATGGCAGCAAAAGAAGGGATCCTGTAGGTCGCCTGTTAAGATAACAAAACTGAAGGCTCTAGAGACAGCTGTCAGCTACAGCTGTCAGCTACAGCGTCAGTGTGAGCAGAATGATTGGCACAGACACCATTTTTGATTCCTTATCTGCCTCCTGGGCATGACACTTTATGTATCATGCCTCGTTTACAACCCCTTGCAATCAGCACAATAATGATCTCAATGTGGAAGAGGAAGAAACCAAGGCTTGGAGAGGTTAAATAGCTCGTCTAGTAACTCAAAGCTAGTAACTGCAAAAGACATTTGACCCCAAACTCTTGACATTCTGATACAAGTCCTCTTTCTGCTTTTCCTTTTCCTCCTTTCTCCTCCTTTACTTCCTTCTTTGACATTAAAGTAGGCCCACCATTTGCAAGAATAAATTTTTCCAGGAGGAAGTGAAGGGAAGAAAACTGGTGGACAGGCCCCAGCTGCAAGCATCTGAGCACAGGCCTCCCATCGCCAGGAGAACACCACAAGACTCTGGAGAAGTCTGACACCTCTCTCAAGAATTAGAGCTCAGCTCTGGAAGCAGAAGCTGCACAGTGGGAGCTCCAAGAAGCAGCAGGCAGCACTGCCTGTGTGGAACCTTCCCTGACCCATTAGCCTTAACATGTGAGTCTCATCCACAGGGAAGAAGCAGGCAGAGGGCCACAGCGACACTGGCTCTCCAGCTTCTCAATCCTCTCAGCTAAGCCTCCCCTTCAGCAGGCTCAGTTCCTTCCCTTTGGATTATTTGCTTTCTCCTAATGGACTCCTTTTTGCTGGTCCTCCCACTTTTTACTTCTGGAATGGAATCATTGCCTCCTCTTATTACATCCTAACAGATATTGCTGGGTGGTGGGAGATAATTTAAATACCTTTGCTTCCACCGTTGCCTTTGAAAGGTAAAGGGACACAAGTCCGTCCCTTCATTAAAAGTCCTGTTTTCTTTTTTTTTAATATTTATTTATTTTTTAGTTGTAGTTGGACACAATACCTTTATTTTATTTATTTTTTTATGTGGTTCTGAGGATCGAACCCAGGGCCTCACATGTGCTAGGCGAGCACCCTACCGCTGAGCCACAACCCCAGCCCCAAAAGCCCTGTTTTCAATGGTGTTTTACTGAGCCATAAAGAAGAATGAAATTATGGAATTTGCTCGTAAATGGATGGAATAGAGAATATCATGCTAACTGAAATCAGCCAGATTCAGAAAGTCAAAGGTTGACTGTGTTCTCTCCTACATGGAAGCCAAACCAAAATAAGGCACAAGAGTAAACATGGATATAAGGGAATCCCATGAAAATAGAAAGGAGAGCATGGTATTGAGAAAGGGAATAGAGAGGGATAATGAAAAAACAGGAAAAGGAAGAAAGAGTGGAATGAAATTGTCCAAATTTCATTTGGACGTACCACAGTGAATTGCGCCTTTATGTGAATCTCTAAAGCACCGATTTAAAAAGACTATAAAGGAGCAGAAGGAAAACCAGTAGAATAGAAGATGGGGAGTAGGAGGAGAGGAAGCACCGGATGCTGAAGTGGAGCAAATTATATTCCATGCATGTATGATTACATCAAAATGAACCCCAATAATATGTATAACTATAGTGCAATCATTAAAAACATTCTAAGAGCCCTGTGTTTCAAGAACTAAGCTCGGGCACCATTATAGAATTTTGTGTTATGGTTTGGGTGTGAGGTGTCCCCCAAAGCTCATGTGTGAGACAATGCAAGAGGGTTTAGAGGAGAAATGATTGGGTTATGAGAGCAATCAGTGATGGGATTTACTGAGAGGTAACTGAAGGTGGGTAGGTTGTGGCTGGAGGAGGTGGGTCATTAGGGGCGTGCCTCTGGGGTATATATTTTGTATCTGGCAAGTGGAGCTCTCTCTGTCTCTCTGTTTCCTGATCATCATGTGAACTACTTCCCTCCACCACCCTCTTCCACCACGATGTTCTATTCTGCCTCACCTTGAACTCTGAGAAATGGAGCCGCTGTCTATGAACTGAGCCTCTGAAACTGTGAACCTCCAAATAAGCTTTTCCTCCTCTAAAATTGTTCTTGTCAGGTGTTTTAGTCACAGCAACAAAAAAAAAACTGACTAAAATATTTTGTAAATAAGCATGGGTCCAGCAGAACACAAATCAAAAGAGAAAATCAAATTGATAAGCTGAAAGAAATTGAGCCATAATTTGGGTGCCATTGTCTCCAAGTTCCATTTGGGCCCTGCAGGAGGACAGATACCTCTGGGGATACACTGGACTTTAGCATTGACTTTGCAGATAATCTGCTTCAAGTTCTGACAATTGCTAGGTTTAGACCACTAAATTCTAAGCCTCCTGTAAGTAGGGCTCATCAGTACAAGCCAGACCCTGGCATTGAATAGTTCCCAGTGGATGTTTATGGGATAATGAATGAAAACATTGAGTGTTCTAACAAAATTATAAATATATCATGAAGGACAATCATGAAGCCACACTCCCCACCAAGAATTTGGATCTGCCTTCTGTCAATGACACGGCATCAGTATGCAAGTCATAATCTGTGAGGATGGACTAACCAAATTTGATTTATGACCCAGGGAGAGACATTATTTACATCCTACATGCCAGTTCCATTCAAATGACTGCTTTCCTGGAGTGCTGTGCAGATAAGGATTTTTTTGCCCTCTTTTGAGCCCAGTAGGAAAGTCATGATCAATTAGTAATGTCTGCCTTGCACACAGCAGGAGACTGATGGCAAGGTCAGCATATATTTGCCATCCCTTTGTTTACACGTCCAAAGAGCTATTAATCAGAAGTGGGATGGATCAACCACAGAAGTATGGAGAAAAGAAAGCCACGGATCCAGATGTGGACACAGCCCAGGGAGCCCTATGGCAGGTGTTTCTTTAATGGGGAAGAACACAAAGCAGAACCCATATCATTTAATACTTACCACCTGAGCACTGAATCCATGTGTACCAAGCAAACTCCGATTTGCTTTCCTAAGTTGTTATGCCTTCAGGGAAAGAATAATCTGGGTCAGGATATGTTCAGAGTCCAGTGGCCAGTTCCCTTGACATTTACAGTTCTCAATGGAGATGAAGAAGATGATTTTCTGGTTTTATTCATTACTCTCTTTCTGAGTGCCAATCCCAGAAAGATGAATCAACACTCAGGTGCCCTTGGCCAACCAGGTTTCTGAGTTTGCAAAGCTGAGGACTAGATCCTGGACTGTAGTAAAGTCCTCCTGAATGCCAACAAAACCTGAATGTTGACAACTCACACACTAAGAAGGTAGAGCACATCATTAAATCATTAGCATATTTCTAGGAACTGGGTCAGCAAGTCAGCTGAGTTCTGAAGGTGGGGCCAATATATTATGTATTTGAATGAGAACAGAATGAACATAATGTTTTTAATGCCTGGAGTATGAGAGGCCCAGATGGAGCCTGTGAGCTCTTCAAGGGCAGATACCATGTCTTAATTTATGTTCACATCTATCCTCAATGTCATCACTGCCCTGAGATGTGGCAAGGGCTCAATATTTGTTGCATGAATGAGTTGATTGAATAGGCAGCAGAAGTTTTCTGAAGTGTTGAGCAAGGAGCTATTTGGATAAGAGAATGAGCCTGAAAAGCCAACAAGAGATGCTAGCAACAAATCACCAGCTTTACAATGTCACCTTGAGCTTACCCAGCCAGTTTAGAAAGTTTTCCTGTTTGATCCAGCAATACCACATTCATACAACATAGCCTTGACCCTCTGCCTGTGCTGTTCGTTTGCTCACAATGGTCTTGCCACTCTACATATGGACACACACACACACAATTCACATGATTGCTTCTTCAACTGTCACCTCTTCAGACACAACTTTTCCACCTGCTCAAATTCTTCTCCTCCCACTCGATTATCCTCTGCCTCAACTTCTTTTATATTTCCTTCATTTATCACCACATGTAATTACCATAAATGTTTTTAATTATTTTTATCTTCTCCCCTGTATACTCTTATTTAACATTGTATCCTCAAGTGCCCAGCGTAGTCTACTATGTAATCAATTTCTGGTCATAGTAGATGCCCAGAAAGTATTTGTAGAATAAATCAATGAATGAAAAGACCTGTACCGACTGCCTCATTGGTACAGCACACTAGCCTTTTATGTGTCAGGGTTCAGTGGAAGGAAACAGAAGCCACAATTCCAGTTATTTTAATTCAAAGGGATTTAATCCAGGGAAATTGACTCATACAAGATTCTTCAAAGGCTGGAAGAATAGGGTGTAGGCTGAGCCTCCACAAATGATGACAGTCAGAAGGCCACCCCTAAAACAGTGGAATGCAAAGACATATACCACTAACCGTGCAGAACAAGGATAGGGAAGTTATCACAGCTGCGACTGCCTGCCACCACCCTCAGAACCAGACAGGAAGCACCAGAACACTGCTGCAGAGTGGGGAAAGCTCTCTGTGACTGGACTTACTGGCACAAACAGCCAAGGAGGCAGGGAGATGCTTCTACCTATGCCCATCTTCCATATCATGAACTGTCGGATCTAGATGGAGAAACCTAAATGGCATTTGGAAACCTAGCTGCGAGGGAGTCTGGGAAATGGGGTGTGCTACTTTCCAGCTTGTGTAGCTCAGGAAGGCATCCTGACCATCCTGACCAAAATAGAAGGAGCTTCCTCCGTGACACCTGACCAAACTCCCCAAGCCAATGTTAATGCTACTGTTTATGCATGCACGCGCATGCACGTGCGCACACACACACACACACACACACACACCAGGACGTTTTTGCTTCCATCATGGTACCGACCAAACATATTCTAAGGACAAATTTACATGTCTATTTCCTTGAGGACTGTGAAACCCTCAAGATCAAAGACAGCCTCTTATTCTTCTCACCAACATAATTGTTCACTGTACTTAACTAATAGAAGGTAAAATCAATAATCAGTTTATTGGTTTAATAAGCATAGAGTGCTGGGCTCTTGACACCAGGCCAGTGCTCTTTCCACTATACCACCCTGCTTCTATCCAATTTTTCCTAAAACCCACTGATTTTGTTATTCGCTTACACATTCAGGCAAAAGAAATCTACTGAACACCTGCAACACATCTGGGCTTGGCACAGGAGATGTGAGAATGAGCAAGAACAGACCCAGTCTCAGCTCTCATGGAGATTACCGTCTAGTGCAGGAGATGGATATTAATTAATTGCTCACACAAATAAATGCAAAGCTATAACAACGGTGACAGCACCACCAAGAAAGGTGCACAGTGGTATGGGGACAGATGATAGAAGATTTGAGCTGTTCAGAGACATCAGGGAAGACTTACCTACAGCAGGGATGAGAACAGAGGTCTAAATGGTAACAAGTGCTACACAGCGCAGAAAGGGTAGGAAGAGTGGAAGAAATACAAGAGTGACGATGGTAACAGGTGGGCCTAGGAAAGAGCAAGGAGCCAGACCCCGCAGGACTCAAAGATCAAGTGAAAGATGTTTTCTTTATTTGTGTGGAGGAGAGGGGATGACATGCTTACTAGTGTACTTCAGAAAATTTCAGTGGGAAAAATAAATTAAGACATAGAATTCATGCATTCAACATCCCACAGTGCCCTGTTGGGTCAGACACAGACATGGAGAGCTGAGCCATCCAATAGCAGCCCCCAGCCACACTCTTCATCCATCTTTTCAAGACTGAATCATATTTGAAACATCATATAGATGTATGCTACACACAAGAAAAACACACATTTCCAAAGACCACTTTAGAGAGAAACAGCTTGGTTTATCATTCACATACAGAGAGATAGAGAGAGGTTTATATTAGCTTTTCCCATTTAATTGATTTTGCAGAAAGAAATTTAAAAGGCATTGGGATTGGAGGTTTCCTTTGAACTAACATCAAACCACCAGACCTGCTAAGGAAGGTTCAGCCAGGCTTTGATACGCCTCGGCACACAGAGAGCATGCCTCTGCTTTGGACGTGTGAATGGGGGGAAAAAAACATACTCTGCACCCAGAATCACTCCTTATTAAAAATAATTAGTGGAGATAGTGCATAAGTCACTTTTAAACTCCCCATTTTCTCTAATTATCCTCTTAAATACACACCAAGACGGATTCACTAAAGACTATTTGAGATATTTTGGAAAATACCTTTTTACTCTGCTCAACAAAAGCTTAAGCAAGAAATTGTTTGTTCTCAAACCAAACAAAATCATAATTAAACTGACTTTTTTTTCCTTGTTTTTAAGTCTCCCTCCTTTTCATTCTTAAACTTTGTCATGTTTTAGCCGAAAATGAAATGTATTGCTCCGCTTGAAAGATTAAAACATAAAAAAATAAAAAATAAACATTTTATTAGGAGGCATAGATAGATCCACAGCCACCAGCAAATTCTGGTGGGGTTTTATGTATTTCTCTGGGGATTCAGCAGAAATTCTGCACAAAGCAGAAAAGCAAGCCTTGCCCATAAGTCAATACCAATGAAATCAATGCCAATTAAATCCATTTTATGTTCACGGTCATTCTAACCTGGCTGCCCTCCTTCCACTGAGGTGACCTGGACAAGTCATTAAACCTATCTGAGGTTTGCTTACTTTTGGTTTGCTTACTTTTCTTTCCTTTTTTTTATTATTATTTGTTCTGATTAGTTATACCTGATCGTAGAATGCATTTTAACACATTGTACACAAATGGAACATAACTTCTCATTCCTCTGGCTGTACATGATGCTGAGTCACACGAGTAGTGTAATCATACCTGTACATAGGGTAATAATGTCTGCCTCAGTCTACCGTTGGTTTGCTTATTTTCAAATGGAAGTAATAAATTAAGTTTAAGAAGGGTTTCAAAGCAAAATCAAGGTTACTGAGCCTTTATTTAATTTTTTATTGTTTCTTATTCATTCCTTTTAGATATACATGACAGCAGAGTATATTTTGACATATTACACCTTCATGGAGGAAAACTTGTTCTAATTAGGCTGAGCTTTTATTTCAGAAGGAGACTGAATGGTCCAGCTTGCCCAGAGCCACAGTACACTGGCCACACTCTGCCCTTAGCACATTTCTCTCCTGTTCCGTGGAAAATGCTTCGGGTGCATTCCAATTTCCCAACTCCTGTATCACCAGTTGATCGCTCTCTGCTCTATTTTTTCAGGGTCTTTTATCTCATCAGATTATAATCATTTGTTTATATCACTGTCTTTCCCAAATGGATAGCTGGTTCCCTGGGGCGGCAAGGATGTCTTGTTCATCCCCATAGCCTTAGCAAATTTCCTGACATAAAAATCTGCATTGACTGAATACATGTATGCATGGTAATATGTCATAAGCTTAGTATAACTGTGCAAATTAGAGGGAGACTAAAAATTGTAATTCCGTGGAATAAGTGATCTCTGTTTACTAACTCTCTTCAAACATCATTAATTAATGACAGAATGTACGACAATAAGACCCTCCTTTAGGCAAATCCATTCCTTCTCCAGTCACCCTCTGTCTCTCTTGTTCTCTGTTGCCCTTTGTTTCCATCATAGAAATGAGCACAATTAATGACAGTTTCCTCTTGTTTCTGGTTTTTTTTCTCCACTAGGACTTCCCGATGGTCAGAATTGTGTCTCTCTTGCTCATTGTGGAGGCATAGCTCCTACCAGGTGTTCAAAAGATATTTGTTTAGGAAATGAGTGAAGCCAGCCCGTAGGAAATAATCTGCCTCATAAAATCTCTGCATTCCATCAGCTACTTACGTTACATTTCCAAAGGGCTTCAGGAAAACCAGAAATTCAGCCTTTTGGAATCTACAACGGGTCCAATAAATGTCTCTCTCTTCCCTCCTCTGGAACAAGCTGGGAATTGAAACAAAGGGGTTTGTAGTTAAAGAATCAAAATTTACCTTTATTCACAATCAAGATGAAATTGAAGAATTTAGCAAATGACCCCATGGCATTAAATCATTTAACCTCTGGAAGTCTCTGCTTGGGGGTGAAGGTGCTTCACTTTAAAAATTATGGCAGTAGCCAGGCGCGGCAGCACCCGCCTGTTATCCAAGCAGCTAGGAAGGCTGAGGCAAGAGGATCATGAGTGCAAAGCCAGCCCTCAGCAACTTAGCAAGGTCCTCAGAAACCCAGTGAGACCCTGTCTCTAAATAAAATATTAAAAAGGGCTAAAGGGGCTGGGGTTGTAGCTCAGTGGTAGAGCGCGTGCCTTGTACGTGTGAGGCACTGGGTTTGATCCTTAGCATCACATAAAAATAAATAATAGTTTTTTTAAAAAAAGGCGGGGGAAGGGCTGAAGACATGGCTCAGTGGTTAAGCACCTCGGGTATTCAATCACTGATATCAAAAAAAATAAAAAATAAAAAATAAATAAAATTAAAAATATATGTATATATATATATCGCATTTTTTTTAAAGTTATGGAATACTGTAAACAGCTCATCCCCAAGAGTGAGGACAGAAGGGCTTGGTCACCTAGGATTGCATACAGGAGATGGTGCTCCACCTCCAGCAGAGAGTGAGGGAATATGAACCTTGCCTTTATCAGCAGAAGTCACAACACAGGATGGCCCTTTCTGGAATATTCAAGGTCCCCTGAGTTGAAATCGTTCTTTTCCTGGATTGCTAAAGATCCTGGGGAAATCTCCAGAAGCAATACTCTCTGGTCGGCAAAGCAAGATAGAGGAAGACAGAGAACAAAGAAGAAATTCTTAATGTCCTTTAAGAATGTTTCTTCAAGGGCTGGGGTTGTGGCTCAGCAGAAGAGAGCTCACCTCGATCACCCCGGGTTCGATCCTCAGCACCACATAAAAATAAAAAAAATAAAGGTATTGTGTCCAACTACAACTAAAAAACAAATATTAAAGAAAAAAAAAAGAATGTTTCTTCAAATGCCAAAAGGAGAAACTCTGAAAGGCACTTTCCCCAGACCTCTCAAGCTACTGGGAGCAGAGCTTCTACAGAGAAGCTAAGGAGAATTATATCTCTTGGACAAAACAGGAAAATAAAAAAAATTAAAAAAAAAAAAAAACTCAAAAAATCCAAAAAAAAATAAATAAATAAATAAAAAACAGGAAAATCCAAAATGTTTGAACATTTTGCCTTTTCAGGTACCTATCTTTTGAGCTCAAAGGAGAAAAGTAAAGAAGGAGAAAGTCCTGCTAAGTATTTTTTTTTAATTTCTGTTTTGATTTTCCCTTGTGTTGAGCAAACTCTTGTGTTACATCCCAGCCTAGAACAAATCTTCTGGGCGGAATGATAAATCAGGGATTGTAATGAAAATCACTATTGACCTTTAAAAGGGCACTGTCTATATTTTCACACTGTGTTGTTTGAAATGTCGACTTAGAATCAGCAAAATAATATGCCATCGATTTCTCCCCCTCTTATAACAGAGCTTGAAATTGACCTGGAAACTATTGGTACGAGCTTTCTCATTACTGTTTCAACATCATCGGAAATGGTGATTAATGATTCAGGGCTGGGAACAGCGTGGTTAGACCTTGTAATTACTTGGTGCATTGTATCCAAGCAGCCACTAGCTTATCGTATTGGAACCACCCCCCAGAAGTGGGTGTGTTTTAATTTTCATGTGGTAAAACTTTGTGGTTCCTCATTAAAAGCAAGAGGAGAATATTACTTTCTTGTATTATTGTTTATCCCGTTTACCATCCTCCCTTTTCAATTAAAGTTAGCCCTCCATATCCATAGGTTCCACATCAAAATATTCAAAACGTTTGCATCAGTACTGAACATGTACAGACTTTGTTTTCTTGTCTTCCCTAAACAATAACAATAGAACTGCTATTTACATAGCAGTGATATTGTACTAGCTATTATAAGTAATCTAGAGATGATTTAAAGTATATAAGAGGATGTGCATAGATGATATGCAAATACTGTGTCATCTCATATAAGGGACGAGAGCACCCATGGATTTTGGTATCCATGGGTGTCCTGGAATCAGTCCCCTGAATATAATGAGGGACATTATTTCTCTTCCCTTTCTTAATTTGGGTCTCTCTTGCAATTCATTGTAGTTTTTTTATCCCCTTTCTAAGCTCCCTGTTTTCCCTCCAATTTCATAATCTGTCTCCCTATAATTAACTGATCTCTTTGCTCTTTTTTCTTTCCTTGTGATTGGCAGTATGGAATGTTTCCCCCTGGCCTGCCTTTATCCTCTTATGTCCTGGCCCGTGCAGGAAAGCTGGCCTGCGTACAGCCATCCCTTACTGCCACCTCTGCTTTGAATCTTGTGAAGAAAACCCAGCAAAACACAATCGATGGCTATAGACTTTCAGTTAAACATGGAAGCAGTGAGCCCAACCTCTCTTCATTTTAAAAGTAGTTAGGAGAAAAGGATGAATATTTTTCTCAGTTAAAAATAAGTAGCTTTTAGATGATGTGGCCTTTAAGCTGAATTGTTCTTAGGGTCTTCTTGTAGTCACTGTGCAAAAGCAAAGCGGTACTCAAGGTTTGGTTCTAATGTCAAGACTGACAATAGCACATATAGCTCCATTTAATTAATAAGTTTGGCCTAGGTCTGTTTCTGTAGTTGGGTGATAAATTTTGGCCCAAAGCAGCCTCCAGATATAGTGAACTGCAACCTAACTTTATGTGCTAGTAAATTATAACCAAACTTAAGAGTATACCATTGTAACTAAGCAACTGGATGTCAGCCAATCACTGCAGTTAAGCTGCAGCCAATCACAGGCTGCAAACTGATCAGGCCATCCTTGTATAAGGCCAATGCTGACTGCAGCCAGTCACCTTGTTTCTGTGTTACTTCCAATTCTGTCTGTACATAATCTGCACATGTGGTGGAATAGGGCATTCCAGCTAAGATCTGGAATGCATCTCAATCCTAGAAACTTTTTCTTACCCAAATAAACTTTGTTAAGTTTAACCCATCTCAGAATTGTTCTAACATACCAAAAGGATATTTAATAGGCTTATTGCTTGCATAATAGAAGTGTTCTTGGGAAAGTAGGGTAGCTTGAAAACCTAAGGAAAGGAACCTGGCTTGGGTTACATATTGTGATTAGGGATTGGAATTGGGGAGGGATGGGGTTCTCACAAGCTGGCAGGGATCATTAAAAAAGAAAAAACTCACTTGAAGTACTCAACTCTTCACAAGACATGATTTAAACAGAACAAAAGTACCCCTTTGCCCAAAGTCTTCTTTCTCAGGGCAACAAAGAGTCAGACACACACCAAAAGCTGTCCTTTAAATTTAAAAAATCAAATTTCCATCAGATTTATAACACTGAAGAAGGAGTATGCTCTGTGCATCTGGATTCAAGTCCCTCTTTTGTCTCTTTTGTGACCTTTAGAAAAGTATTCATTTCTGAGCCCGAGATTCTACGGGTGTTTCATGGGGGTAAATAATCATCAATTCTAAAATGCAATTTTTCCTCATGTTTTAGTGTCTGAAAACTGGGTCCAATTTAAGAACTCTATAAATGTTCTTGGCAGCATTCTGTTTTTTCCTAGAGGCACATAAAATTATGGTACATATTAGAATTGGGGGACATGATAGATGATGTAAAATGTGGTACTCTGTAGGCTGTGGTGAAGAAAGAAAAAGAAAGTATGAAAACATTAATTGTAAGTTCCCTATAAATATATGCCTATTTGGACCTCAGTACCCTTATCTGTAAAATGGAATTACTAGTAGTACTAACTGCATAGCACTGCTATGAGGGTCAAGCATTCAAAATAGTGTCTGACCCATAGTAGGAGCCCTTAACCTAGACCTTCCCTGATTCATTTGAAGTCAGGTTGTTGATTTATTCCCGAAACATTCGATGTTTGGTGTGTGCCTGCAGAGCTCTAGAGTTGTACTCAGCAGCTTTGAATTCTGGCTCTGCCACTGTCTAACTCTGAGCAATTTCCATAGATGCATTCAGCCTCTTCTTCTGCCTTTATGAAATGAGAATTGCAGTGCCTCCATCAGCAAATGTGACTGAGCATTACAGTTGTCAATGTAATAACGGGTCAATGGAGAGAGCCTCATACTGTGCCCGGCGAGTGGAAATTTTCAGTCAATGCTACTTATTTTTAGTGAAAAATTATACTCTGGAGAAGCATCTGGACTAGCTAGAGATATGGCCTAGATGTAGAGAATTACAACATCACAAGGCAGGTGTAGCCCCTCTTCACACACTGCCCTTGTGCAAGCCCTATCCGTGCTCTTACGAAGAGTTGGATTAGCTCTCTGCTCTGAGGACATTTCCCACCATGAGGAACCATGAAGTGCCTCAGAGAGAAAACGTTAGGCAGGGAGCTGAACTGTGTTAGCTGATTTGTGGGAGGGCCCAAGGCCTGTGCTGGGCTGGAGTGTCAGAAAATAAAACTATCTAATGACTACCTTCATTTACAGTTAGTGGGCAGGAGAAAAGAAGCCGGGCTAGAATTATCATTGAAGAAGAAGCAGTAGTGGCTCCTGTTAGCCAGAAGAGGGAGATGTTTAGTCATTTTTGTCGTTGAACAATTTCTGTTTTTATCTCTCTTCAGGCATAATTATAGAGTTGTCTTGATTTGTCTTGTTCCGTCGCATTCTTGAAAGTCCTCAGTTGATGGTAACGTTCTGCTCACATTCACCAAGGGAACAGCATGACCAAACTGGTAGCGATTAAGCCACCTACCAGCTATCAGCTGTAGGATGACAAACTGTCCCAGTTTTGCTGGGGAGGGGAGGATGGGGTGGGGGTGGGGGGCCTGGGACACAGGACTTTGAATGATAAAGTGGAAAGAGTGCCCGGAAAACAGGGTGGAGTTGCCCAGATGCCAGGGCTTCACCCCTTTGATTACATGTCCTGTGAATTATCTGACTTACACCTGGTGCGTTGTCTCAGTGTCTGTATGTGAGGAAGTGGTCTGCAGGTAGACAAGCCCTAGCTCTGTCATTTACTGACCACGTGACCCCGAGCAAGTTACTCAGTGTCTCTGAATCCTTGAAAAATTAGCTAAAGCTTAGACACACTTAAGTTGTCTTCCAGGAAAAGCCTCCAGGCCTTTCACTAATGATTCTTATGGTTTGGAACAAGCTTTTCAAGACTGGACAGGAGCCGATGCCATCATTGTCCCATCAATGATGCCACAAGCTCAGAATCTCCTGCACAGAACATAACTCCCCCCTCATCCCACCACAGAATACTGTCTGCCAAGAGAAACATGTGCCCCTTCTCGCCATTTGCCATCCAATCAACCAGCAGTTCTCCTCTCTGCCTTCCTATGAATTCAATTACTACCAACTGATCAGAGAGACAGATTGGAGCTTATAGCCCCGGCCTCCCTGCTAGTCAGTCAGTCGCTCAATAAAGCTTTTTTTTTTTTTTTTTTTTTTTTTTGCAAAAACCCAATGCTACAGTATTGGCTTCTACGCCAGGCAACAAGCCCTTGCTCAGTAACACTGGTGATGCCATCACTAGTTACCTTAACAAATCCTGCTCCCCAAATGCTAAAGTATAACACTAGAGAAGCTGGCCAAGGCAAGCCTAGAGTAGGAAGTAAGGAGCTTTATTTAAAGGACAGTAGAACAGACTTCTCCTCCCAGCTGGAAGAAGGGGAGTTCGTGGGATGAGGAAGTCCCTTCCCTTCTATACATCTTAAATTTTCTTTGTCCTTTTACATTCCTCTCCTTTATCTTGTTCATTTCCCCTCATTCTGTACATGTATAATTGGGAGATGACCAAAAGGTGGGAAACAGTGGGCTGGAGGGGCCAGGGAGGAGTGATTCAGGCAGGAAGGGGGACCAGGGAGAATTAATTAGCAATTCCTCCACTGCTCAGGAGTTGCTTCATTAACAATTATTTAGGATGGGCTGTATAAGCTGGGCTTCAGGACATTTCCATCTCCCAGGGGAGTTTCCGATTTCCCTGACTCAAAATGGGACTCCATTTCTCCATCAGACCCGATTTACCTAGCTACACTAACTACCTGTCTGTAACTCTGGGTTCACTGGTTTCCTCCTTTCTGAAGTGAATTGGTACGAGCTTTGTGCAAAGGCTCGGTGAGATAATGGCATCTTCCACAATGCCTTGGAAGTTGCAAATGTTCCATTAACGTTGCGCCTCTTTCCTCCTTCAACTCCCTCCTCTGCCTGTTTCGGTATCAGCTTTGTGCCATTTCATGCAAAAGCCCTGGATTAAAAGTGGTATTTCTGAACCTTATTTTTATGTCTCCTAAGATGGCTCCGGGTACTTAAAAACACTTAAATTTCTGTTTGAATGGTGTTACTACCATTCCTTTTTCTTCTCTCCAGCATTGCTTTTTATTTCCTAAGTTTCTTTATCCACTTTTCTTGCAGGGAAATCAAACCTGCAGAGGCTGGGGATGTGGCTCAAGCAGTAGCACGCTCACCTGGCATGCGTGCAGCCCGGGTTCGATCCTCAGCACCACATACAAACAAAGATGTTGTGTCCACCGAAAACTAAAAAATAAATATTAAAATTCTCTCTCTCCCTCTCTCTCTCTCTCCCTTTGGAAAAAAAAAAGAAATCAAACCTGCAAGTAATGACAACTATAATAAACTCCGCATTTCCAGAGCACTTCATAGTTTATAAAATGCTTTACACACAGATACACACACACACACAACAAGAATTAAAAACCTGAAATGCAAGCATTGTTACTCTTCTGTTTACAGATTAGCAAAGCGAGGCTGAGAGTAGCCATGTGATTGATTCAAGATCACGAGTCTAGTAAAGAAATAAAACCAACTCTGTCAGTCTCTGCTTAAAACAACTTTCCCCAAAGGCCCTAAACTAGACTCCAGTGGATCCCCATTCCTCGCATACCGGGGTCCCTGGAAGAGGCCTCTCGACTAGATGTTGCTATTGAGATGAGCAACTGTCATTTGTAATTTCCTGCGCTGTCCCCCAGGGTCCACAGTTTAATTTCACTTTAAATCCAGCTGGCTCTTGCCAAACCAATGAAAAAAATCCCATTTGAGGTGGAACTACTGAAATCAGATCCAGAGCTCTCTGCTTTAGCTCTCCTTCTGACTATCAATTCTGCATAAGCCCTGGCAGCTGGGCCCAGCTGGGACAGGGTAATTCTATCTTCCCTTCCAAAAAGGAATGCCAAATGAACTCACATGTGTCAACCTTTGGAATCTTTTACATAGCATAACCTAAGCAGAAATCACAAATAGGGTTTTGATATTTAACTCAGACTGGCACCAAAATATTTCCCTGTCTGGAGTTCTTCCATGAAAAAAGCATTTGTACTATGCAGATGGAGGGTGTGGGGCTGGACAAGGCCCAGGAATGCAAAATCAGCAGCCTCGGATCCTGCTAACTGAAGGGGTGTGATCCTGCTCACACCCCTTTGTAGAATAAGCAAAACAGGTGGAGTTTGTGGTAAGACAGAAGAGGCAAGGATTTGGATTCAGAAGAACCAGGTTCAAATACCAGTTCCCATGCTCACAGGGAGGATTGCTTAAGCACTTTGTCTCTCCTATGCACTTCTTTGCAAAAAACGAAACAATGATGGCTGTCCAGCCATTCCCTTTAGGGTGGTCCTGAGCTAGCAGATGTAAAAGCACGTTAGAAACAAAATCACTACACAAGTATCAGCTGCTAATATTACAGTGCAGACTTCTAAAGTTTGTGATATATTTTCCACACATGTTCGCTATGCATTCTGATTCTCTTGGGTCTTTGTTGTTCTTCCAGTCACTTTGATCTACCTCCCTACACAAGCTCAGTCACCAAAGAACAGGTCTGCATTTGTTTCATAATTCACATAGTTATTCAAGCAGTATTCCAACCCAGAAAGGCAGTCCAAGAAAGCTTAAGTGACTGGAAGGAAAAGAAAAACACTTGGCTCAAAGTCTGCTTTTGATATTTTGCTTCTCTAGTGTATAAGGACATGTTTTGGTTCAAAGGAGAGGAAAAAAAAATAGAAAGAGAGAAATTGAGAACTGAAAGGAAAAATAACATCTCTCACACACTTAAAAATGATAGAAAAGAGTTTATATATGTATGAAGTCCACCAATACAGAGTCAAGTAGGAGTTGTGAATTTGCAACAGGAGAGATAAAAATCGTCAAAGGGATGTTCCTAGTATTTGCATATCCTGGCTAAGCATATTTGCTTGTCACAGTTCAAGTCATAATTCTAGTATGTTCTTATATTTGCCCAAGGGTTTTTCCAGGTAAAGAGAAATTCCTAGAAAATATAACTCATCTGTTCCTTATCACATCTTAACATCTCTTCATCCACACAGGGGTTAATATGTTTTCTGGGAACTGAACATATTGTTTATAAATCCACGAAGGACTAAAACTAGAAAGATCCAGACACAGGTCTTTCTCCATCTGTGTACAGTCCTTCCAACCTGGCCCTGCTTCTGTTCACAGCACACCATGTCATTGTAAGTTTCCAGCAGTCCTAAGACTTTGCACTGCAACAAGGTGATTCACCAATGAGCCTCTCTGGGAACAGGTAAAGTCGGCTGGATGGGAGCGCACAGGCTGAACGCATAGTGTGAAAACCTTCTGCAACACCAACAGCCCACATGCAATGGAATCTGGATTAGGCAGTAGAATCCTGGACACCTTCCGGAACACTTCATTCGGGGAAATAACAAAGGTCCTCTGGACTGTGCTGCAGCTTCACATTGAAGTTTGGAGGGTGTCAGAAACTGGAAACTATCTCAATGGCCACCAGATGGCCTCACTACTCAGAACCTCACTGTTCAGATTTAGGATGCAGTTTCAGTCCTCAAAGCCCCAGGACAGAACCAGAGGAATATTTTAAAGGTTGCCATTGAAATCACAATCAGGAGGGGACAGATTTTTTGTTGTCCCCTGGATTACCAATGACAATGTAGGGGTCTAATTGCTAAAGTCTCCAGTGGAAGAAAATAAAGTAATATGCATTTTAACTTTAATGCTACATTCGAAATGCTTTCTGTTATGTACTTTTAAGTACTTCTATTGAATTTTCTTGGTATCTTAATGATATTTTTTCTATAATAATAAAACTATGTAATATGTATATTCCATTTTTTTAAATTATGTACTAAAGACACTTTAAGTACCTCATAAATTACTTCTGCAGAAGGTTGTAGGTAACTTTAGGCTAACAGACAAGAATATTCATCACCTGCATGTAATCATCACTGAATTTTTTTTTTAATTTTAATCTGTGTATGATGTTCCTTTCTGGATCTTTCCACACAGTGCACAGAATTTGGGTGAAATGCCACATGACAAGAAATGGACTGGGGAATAGGCTCAATTGAAAAAAGAAAAAAAAAATCCTAGGCCAGGGTTAGCTGGAGAAGAGCTCCTAGTTACTCCCACAGTCTGTGAAGTGGCGTGCTGGTCATGCTGGACCGTGGTCCTTCCCTCTAGATGACCAGCATAACCAGCAGCCTGATTTGAGGGTGCCAGCTATCCAGATGTCAGCACCCAGCACCTGGAGATTCTGGAGTCTATGGGATGCTGAGTAGCTCTCCTCTGCCATGCCCTTCTGCCATGATGTTCTGTCTCAGCTCAAGCCCAGAGCAATAGAACCAGCCAACCAAGGACTGAGACCTCTGAAACCATGAGCCAAAATACTTTTCCTCTAAGTTGTTCTCGTCTGATGTTTTAGGCAGTGATGGGAATATGACTAACAACACAGCATCACAGATGAGAGGGAGAGTCAGTCTTCTTCAAGATTATGTTTAAGAAGACATTCTCATCTGTGCTACTTTTATTGTTTCCTTGACTTGACAAAGTTGGGAATTTCTTGGGAATGAAAGGGGTGTTTCAGGGACATGGTGTTTTACTATCTTCCTCTTTTTTTCAATTCCAGGATGACACACCTTGGCAGGTGGAGGAAGCACCAATTTCATGAGAAGCGGAGCTTGGACATTTCCCCTCCAACAGGGAGAACTGCAAGACCTCAAGTCCCAGTTAACCTTTGGCCAAGCAATCTAGGTAAACACACTGGGTTCTTTGGAACAATTCTACTCATTGCATAATGTTTAGTCAATTGTTAAAGCAAAAAAAGCACAAAGGAATGTTTGTATTTTCATTTCTTTGATTACTAATGCACTTATGTATACCTTTTCACTTATTTATTGATCAGTTGTATTCCTCCTATGATCTATTTATGCCCTTCACCAATTTTTCTTTGGAGATGTTAAAATTTTATTCTTTAATCTGTAAAATAGTTTTACGTAGAATATTTTTTAATTCATTAAGATTATCATGATTTTTCTTATTAGATCTATTGATGGCATATTTCACATGAATATAGAGAAGATTTGTTGATTATTTCTCCAGTATCCACACTCCACTGTAGTATCCTAATGCTTATTAGGGTATCTAAATGGTTCCGGAAAAACTGACTAGCCCCCCAGCTCCAGGTGGGGGGTATAGACACTGAACAAGCCACTCAACACAAACCATTTCCCCCAACACCATGATTGTAAAAGGACAGAACTGAAATTCAAATCAGTCTAATCAAGGTGAATATCAGGATTCTTCCTATAAATGCTCACATAAAGATAATTCCTATTTCTTATTAAATAAGAATTTTGAAGTATATTACCCCAGGGCCTGCTGACAGCCATCTTGGGGACTGGGTTTAGAATTAATATCATAGCAGAAAAGAGATGAACTGAGTATTTGGTGTAATATTTTTGGGTAACCAGACCAGACCAGGACCCACCTGAAGGGAGCCTACTTTTGGGTTTTTCAATTACATGAACCCAAGCATATATACTGAGCAGTACCCTCTGGAATAGCCATCCTGGTTACATGGTTTACATCATTCTTAATAGTCAGACGTCCATTCTAATGCCTATGTTGCACTGGTTGGTAAATATTTTTCATCTCATCCTTATATGTGCTAATCATTTTCCTTTATTATTAAACTGGTTTAAGTAAATTTTTATTTTATTTTTTTATTTTAAGTATTTTTATAGGGGCTGGGGATGTGGCTCAAGCGGTAGCGCGCTCGCCTGGCATGCGTGCGGCCCGGGTTCGATCCTCAGCACCACATACAAACAAAGATGTTGTGTCCGCCGAGAACTAAAAAATAAATATTAAAAAAAAATTTAAAAAAAATTAAAAAAGCATTTTTATAATACCTCTAAGATATGATTTTTTTAATGTTAAAGAAGCTTTCATATCCCATATAGTGAGAACTACTTACTGGCTATCTAATCAATACAGTCAAGTAATAGCTAATATCTACTGAATAATCACCATGTGTCCAGACAACATTCTTTGTTTTTATATATGTCAACTTCCTTAAAACTTCTACTATCCCCATTTTAGAGATAAAAAAAAAAAAAGTTAAGGCACAGAAAGGATAAATCATCCAAAGCCACCACAGTTAACAACTGTAAGAGCTGGAATTGGACCTCAGGATATCTGGCTCCAGAGTTCATGAATTTTCACCATAGTTATATCACCCTGCTCTAAAAGATGATGGCTAAATATACATACTTTAAACAATTTGTTTTTAACATATATGTAAATAACCATTTGCCAAATTGGTGTAGGGTATACAAAGATAGGTTTAATGTTTCTCCTTGTTTCTGCTTTTTCCAGGGCATATAGTGAACCTACATTTCTCAGCTTGCCTTGCAATAACACGTACCTGAGTCATAGTACATGAAACATGAACCCAAAGGATGTGGCTACTCCCTGGCCTGGTCCATCCATGAGGACTTCCACATGGGGGTCTCCATACACTCTTCCCTTCTGTGATAGATACAGAAGAGCATAACCACCTTGGAAGCCCATGTTGAAAACGTCATTGCCAAAAGATGGCAATAGTCTGGTGCCCACCAATCAGGAAGAGTTTTTTGAACTTGACATAACTGAGAAAACTGTTTATTGTATTAAGCCATTGATAGTTGGGGATTTTGTCAGGTATAACAAGCTACTTACACCAGCTTACCTTAACTACTTAGTATTGCCTTAACGAGTAACTTTTCTTTAGGTATCAATTTCCTAATTAGGATGGTGTACCATCTTTCTTACCTAAATCAAACTCCTGATGCATTGATATTTCCCATTTAGTTTCTTTAAAGAAGGTAATTTTAAAATGCTCACAAAATATGAGTGCAGAATTCATCTACACTTTTTCCCAAATTTTACCATCATCTCATCCTCACCTAATCTAATATTTTGGTGACTCACTTGTATTGAATTGTTTCAATACATTCAATTTAGTGTTCATAGGAACAACACTTTTTCCATTCTCATATTTCATCGAGTCCACATAAATATTTAATGAGATTACATAAATATAGCAACAAACACAATTGACTTAAGCTGACTTGGAAACCTGTTATTGTAGGAGAAGAACTGCGAGACTACCACCAGAGCAAGTTAACCCTGAGTGTTCATCCCTCTGTTGACACCAGTCAATATGTGGTATGGGTTGGGGGCAGCAGGGAACGGTGAATGGATTGAGTGACTTGGATCAACTGAACACACTGGAGTTTCATATCCTTGTGATTGCACTTAGGAATGTCTCATACATATTTTTACATTGAACTGTTTTTTTTTTCAGTTTGATAGTTTTGTGCTTTACATATCACATTCTAGTGGCAAGGTTGTGCCAACTTTATTGAATGCATTGAATGATATGTCTGTAATTTACAGAGCATATGACGTGTTTCTCGAAGAAACTCATGAATAAAATCTTGAAGGCAAATTGAAGGTAAGTCTTTTGTAATTTCTTACAGGGTTGCTCTATTCAGATTACCCAGTTCTAAGTCAGTGTTGGTAATGTGTTTTCTCAGAAAATCATCTACTTCATTAGATAGATTTCCAAAGTATTAGCAAAGAGTCATGTATAACATACTCTTCTAAGTTTCTAAAATTTTAATTATGGAAATTTTAAGCATACATAAAGTAGATAGAATAGTATAATGAACCCCCAAGTGCCCATTACCCAGCTTCAGCAGTAATCAGCACATTTTGCCAATATTCCTTCCCCTATTCCCCAATCACTCTTTTAAAGTAGAGCGCTGTATCTGAAAACAAATCCCAGACTTCCTATCATCCCACCCACACATATTTCAGTGATGCTTCTCCAGGAAAGAACTTTCTTATTAAAAAAAAAAAAAAAAGTTTAACCTTTTCTGTCTGTAATTTTATCTCATTTTTAATTGTTTTCTCTATTTTTTCTTTATTTTCCCAAGATTTTCTTGAACAGAGACATTGGTTTCTCAGTAAACATACCAATTCCACACTGTTTCTTCTTTCTGATTCAAAGATTCCTCTTAACAGTTGCATACTCCACGCTCCTCCTCCTGCCTTCCTGAAGTCAGTTCAGTTTGTTTTTCTTAGATTAATGCTTGCTTGGTGAATAATGAATTCCTGTGAGGATATTAATTTGCTGCTGAATACAACTGTGGCCTCATCCTTTAGGGGGTTCTTGTTTTCCATGTTTTCTTTGGTCTATAACTGCAGTTTTAAATTTCTACATTGAGCCCTGAATTATTTAAATTGTTTCTTTTTCTTTTTTCTCCCTCATTTCCAAGCTTTTGTTTCAAAGGTTTACATTAACTTTCTATCATTCATGTCCCTTCACCCACTCACATTCCAATGTTTGTTATTATGTCAAATATTCCTCATTGTGTTATGTCCTTTGATTGTCACCTCTCTGAAATGTCCCAAGCTACTTTTCATCATACAGTATTTCTCCTGGGGTGGTGGTTCTCTATCACAAAAATTACTGATTTTAAATTATGTATAGTCTCTTTAAAGAATTGCTTTTAATACTTATTTGGTTTTGTAACTGTTTACAATTAGTTGATTAATTAAACTCTATTTAATAAATTTCAGCACTTCCCTCTTTAATGCTATAACTTTCCCAATCTTAAATTCTTCACTTTGATATCTGTCTCAGTCATCTGGACACATCTTTAAGAAACTTCTTGTCACCAGGTACGGTGGCAAATGCCTGTAATCCCTGCAGCTCGGGAGGCTGAGGAAGGAGGATCACTAATTCAAAGCCAGCCTCAGCAATTTATGGAGGACCTAAGCAACTCAGTGAGATCCTGTCTCTAAATAAAATACAAAAATGGGCTGGGGATGTGGCTCAGGGGTTAAGTGACCCTCAGTTCAATTCCCAGTACCAAAAAGAAAGAAACTTCTTGTCCAAATGGCAATGTAAGTATATATTTTGATGTCCTTAACTCTGCTCCTACACATAAAGACAAAATACAGAAGAAAAAATATTAACATCACAGCCATTCTCAAAAACAAAATGAACATATGTCCAGAACTGGAACAGAAATGCAAGACAGTAAGTGGGCTGAAAGCAACAAGTCTACTGGGTGGCAGGTCAGAAGCAGCCTAAGCTAGCCAGGAATGCAGCTTTTGAAGGATAACGGGCAAGGCTGGTACTGATGATGGTACTAGAACAACCAGAACACCAGACAGTGAGAAGGGATGCTACCACCAAGTCAAACAAACTCTGGCTATGAACACACAGACCAGGGACTGAAGCAGGGGCTCTCAGGTTCAAAATTTCTGCCTGGGCACATGGCTTCTGTGATGCTGTGGGCTCAGGAAGGCAGCCTCTATACTGGAGTCCCAGGCAAGCATTCCATGGGCTCAGGAACTGTATCTGTAATGGCACCAGTATCACTGTGGGACAAAAGCACCCACAGATGCCCTGAAGTCAACACTGTTGACCTACAATCAATAGTAATGTAGGGCTAAAGTGCTTACATGGCATGCACAAGGCCCTGAGTTCCATTCCAGCACACAAATAATAATAGAAATAATAATGTATTGTACACGTAAAAACTTGTTAGGAGGTTAGATCTCGGGTTAAATGTTGTTATCACAATCCAAAAAAAAAAAAAAAGACCTTGGAGACTTTCATGGACAAAAGAGACATCCTCAAAACTGCCAGGAGTGAGGGGGTGAGGGAATCAGAAAGAGAAAGTAGAAAGACAGGAAGGTCCTGTCAACTATAATTCAGAAGAAAGAAAGAAAAATAATGTTAAAAAAAAAACACTACCTTTATATGAAGTTACTATAGAAAGAAAATCAAAAGAACAAACTTTCATTTCTTAATAAAATTATCTTAGAAGCCTCTAAGAGATAAAGAAAAATAGCCAGGAAAATTAATAAGAAATTATGAGACAAAAAGAAATAAAACAGGAAAAGATTGACATAGAAAAGAAAATACTATTAAACAATTTTTCAGGAAAGTTCTCTGTGTGTTATATCTCATGAGCCTCTGGAAATCTTTCTTTCTTCCATATTTATACCTGAAAAACATCTGGACTGAGTAAAAACTATTCTGAAGACACACCTTTTATGCCCCAAATCCACAGCCACCATTCCATTTTCTTTGCCATTTATCTTTTCAGGGAAGGAGGCTGAGGCTGACCTGAATGTTGTTCTTTTATAGACAGGGGAAAAGGGGTGAAGATGGATTGTCCAACTGTGCTGAGATTCTTTATCTTTGCAATTCAAAAACTTCATCCTGGTGTGTCTAGGTGTGACATTCTTTTCACAAGTTTTGCTAGTATGTATTGAATCTTTTTTATTTTTACACTCATCTGGTTATTGCTTCTGTTAAATAAGCAGAGGCCTTTGGTCTGAGGCTGTCTCTGTACTTGGAGTTCCTATATAAGGAACTGCAACCAAATCAAAATGTAACCAAGAATATGACAGCCAATCACAAGCAGCCAGGTTTCAACCCAGCGCAGGCAGCCAACTCATCAGACCCTGCCCAAAGAAGGGACCCCTCCTAGCTGTAGCCAATCATGAGGTTTCTCTACTTGACTTAAGTATTTGGTCTAGAAAAAAACGCTCCCTGCTCACACTGCTGGGCCAAGGTCTGTGAACTCGTCTGGTTGTCAGTGCTGCCTGATTCATGAGTCATTCTTTGCTCAAATAAAACTCTGATAAATTAAATTTGTCTAAATTTACTCTGATGACACCTCTGTCAGCCAGTGTTCAACTGAAGAAAAGAAGACCCACAAGTTGAAGCAGAGAGATACGTTTTACAAGGCATTAAGTCACCAGAACTGGAAAAACTACACCTGTCCAATGCAGGAGCCACATGAGACTCTGAGTACTTCAAATGTTCCTAGTCTCACGTGAAATATTCTTTATTTCATATTAAATATTCTTTAATATTTCATACTTTAAATAAGTATGAAATAAATATTCTTTATTTCATACTAATGCCAAGGACATCAGGACTGCTTTTCTTTCGCACCACCTAGATGCTAGTATTAATAAGTTTTAGTTTCCCAATGAATGGGACAAAAACAGAAAAAGAATGTGATATTGCTCAATAATACTTTGTATTGATGGCATGTGGAAACAATAATGTATTTGATATATAGGGTTAAATAAAATATATTATCAAAACTGATGTGATGTATTTTTTGTACTTCTTTAACTGAAGCTACTAGAGATTTTTAATTACATATATGTCATATTAAATTTCTGTAGGACAGCAAGCACTGTTCTAGACTGAGCTGCCATAAGCTATTCCCCAATGTATGTGCAAGCACTGGATTGCTACCAACCACTGCTCCTGCCGCTGCAGAGTCAAGAGGCTGCCTACTGAGACAGGAGCTGCTGCCACATCAGATAGCACACACACACACACACACACACACCCCAAATCAGGAAGCCAACTCAGAGTTAGAAAGTTACCTCTAGCAAAACGGTCGTCCCATGACCTCCCTCTCTCCCAGGTGAGTCTATGCTAAATCTAGTCTCACTTGAGTGCATCATCTTGGCAGAGCCTAAATCACATACATAGCTGCAAGCCATTCTGGGAAGGGCAAGTTCTGACTTTCCAGCTTAGAGGAGGGAAAGCATATTGCGCAAACCAATCTATAGTAACTGGTGCAGTTTCTGTTACAGTAGTTCTTGTTTCTTTTTTACAACACAAATTCTTCCATTGACTCACTTCTTTTTTTTTTTTTTTTTTTTTGGTGCTGGGGATTGAACCCCGGGCCTTGTGCATGGGAGGCAAGCACTCTACCAACTGGACTATATACCTAGCCCTCTATTGACTCACTGTATGTGGGGGATTTTTCCCTTTATTTTTGTCTACACTCAAGAAAATCCCATAAGTTTTCTTTCGATGTTATAGCTTTCATTTTCTATAGTATCAGTTTGACTCCTTAATACTTCCAATTAAGATATTAATTCTATTAATAATTTTTAGTTTCCCAATGAATGGGACAAAAGTAGAAGTTATAAAAATATACAGCTAGGGGCACTCTCTAATCTAGGGATAGTAGTCCTTTTTCTTTACTCAGCCATCAATTTTCCCCTAGACTGCATGGTTTTGCTTTGTTTGTTTGTTTGTTTTTAATTTTATGATTTGCTTATCTTTGAAAGAAGAGAGATTGATCCTTACCAGCATTTGCCAAATACATATTGTTCCACTCTGTTTCCATTGTCAGTGCCCTCCAGTCAAAAAACACCTGTAACACATTGAACATGTTGGATTTATTATGGGGTGCTGCAAGAAGAACCACCACAGGTGTCTCAGCATGAGGACTTTAGGAAGGTCTTACACAGGAGATGGACTTGGGTTGAGTGATTTGGGGCATGTCCAAGTAAGCAAGCATTCTCTCTGGATTCGACACTGATAGAAAGCAGGAGAAATCATATAACTGGATATCTTAATAAGTCTTACTTATAAGGAAGACAGGCCGGAGCAAGGCTCAATTAAGAAAGGTAAGGAAGCAGCCTCTACTTGTTCTGCCTGGAAGAGGAAGACATTTGGCATTTTGTGGCTCAGACAATGTTCATCTGAGGTCTTTGTTCAGGCATGACAATGGAGGCTCTTTTTTTTTTTTTTTTTTTTTTT
>NW_025999853.1:12673071-12707885 GCF_001458135.2 Marmota marmota marmota | reverse complement strand
TTTTTTTTTTTTTTTTTTTTTTGAAGCATGGTCACGGAGTGACCTCAACTGATGTTGATGTTCATGAAATTGTTTATGACCACCAAGAACACGTCAAGGCCCAGCTGTGTCCAGACAGCTCATACTAATGCCAAGGACATCAGGACTGCTTTTCGTTCACACCACCTAGATGCTAGTATAATTCCAACTGAAATCCACCTCTGGAAGGAAAGCGGTTGTCAACTTTTCCTTAACCCAATTCCCAAGATCTAGCTGGTATTCGTCTAGTGTCACTCTGTCTTAGCTGCTGGTTTGCTGACTCTCTGAATAGATGCACTGTGTTCTAGCTTAAACTTGTATTAAAGGAGCATGGAGAGGGTCTTCTGATGAGGTCAACTTCCTGCTTGACAAAAGTGCTCATGGACACAAGCAAGGGATCCAGACAGACACTTCTATACTGGTGCTCCTAAGCAAGGGACCCAATAGAAAAACTAAAAGAGATGGGTGGACAGAGGGGACATCAATCAATAATAATGAGGAGCATGTGGACAGGGGAGGAGAGAAGGAAAGGAGGAAATTCTAGAGACCATAAAAAGAACAGGCCAAAATTCCCCACAGGATTCCCAGCTCTGGGTCCCCTTCTCTTCAGAGAAGTCTATCTCTCACTTTTGCAATAAATCTACTTCTTGCTTGCTATCTCTGTGTCTTGTTATTCAATTCTTTGCTGAAAGGAGACAATGAACCCAGCACCCCTGAACAGTAACTCTAGGGCTTACCACCAAGACAAAATGCACTATCTCCAAACCCCTCCTTCTTCCTTCCATTTATCTCTGGAAACACATAACAGCCAGAAGAGTATTCCAACACTTCAATAAGCAATAGCCACATGGTAAAAGTAAGTTAAGACATTGCTTGCATTTTGAGCCAGGGTACAAACAATACATCAGTTTTTAAAGGTGTTCTGAGCCAGACACAGCAGTGTACTCCCAGCTACTAGAGAGGCCAATGTAGGAGGAAGGCAAGTTCAGGTCAACCTGGGCAACTTAGTGAGACCCTCTCAAATTTAAAAAAATTAACAGGGCTGGGCTGGGGATATAGCTCAGTTGTAGAGTGCTTGCCTCATATGCACAAGGTCCTGTGTTCAATCTCCAGCATCCACAAAAAAAAAAAAAAAAAATTAACAGGGCTGAAGATGTAGCTCAGTAGTAGAGCACCACTGGGTTCAATCTCTAGTACAACCAACAAAAAAAAAAGAGAGAGAGAGAGAAATCCACCTTGTATTCTGAGAATATTTAAACAAAAATACTTGCTTTTTCTTTTTCTTTCTTTTTCAATAAATGGATATTCTAGATCCTACCAATACATTGATAATTTGTTCTAATTTTTTGAAATTATATATTCTTCTCCTTTTTTTTTTTTAAGACATACACTAGGAACTTTTAGACAGGTATCATTTTCCACTGGAATCTTGCCAATCTAGTCTTGTATCAAAAACATACATGCCCTATCTACTTTCCTACCTCAGAAGTTTGTCCAAAAATGATGTCAAACTTCTCTTAGCAGCTCTCACAGGAGCCTAGATCACCCACAAAAGTTCACTGAAAGTGACTATTTAATTAACACGTCTAAACTGGGACCTGCCTATCTTTATAAAAATGAATCAAATATTAATGTGATCTTGACCTGCAAAGGTAGGATATCCATATGGAGAATAACTGATTTTTCTAGTACCACATAGATAGATATACGGACCCATATCTATATAACTACATACATACAACTACATCTAGCTTGGAATATAATGACCATAAGACAGAGAGATGACAGGTGATAGATAGATACATAGATATATAGAACGATAGCTAGTTTGGAATACATGATTAGAGCTAGTTCAAGATACATGACCCAAAGTAATTTGGAGCTAGTTTGAATTAAAGCTCATAGTTTTAGGTAGGATAACCATGTTATCTGAGGAATAGGATGGAACTGAAGATGATCATCCTAAGGAAAAAAGGATCTAGTGGCAGGAGGTTGGGGGGATCCAGGGGAAGTAGAAACATAATATTCTTCAAACATTTGAAGACTATTATGTGAAAGGGAAATTGCTTTGTTATAAATGGCAAGGCTGAGGTGAGAACCAAACTCAAGGGCTAGGGTTGTGGCTCAGTGGTAGAGTGCTCACCCAGCATGCAGGGGGCACTGGGTTCCATCCTCAGTACCACATAAAAATAAAATAAAGATAATGTGTCCACCTAAAAACTAAAAAATAAATATTTTTTAAAAATAAAAGAACCAAAATCAATAGGTAAAAGCTTTAAGGAAGCCAATTCTGGCTGTAAGCTTTTTGATAAAACTGGGCCACCTTTAGAACAGACCATCATTGGAGGTATCTTCAGGCAAAAAAAAATAGACTAACAAGGATTTTTAAACTATATTTTTAGTTGTAGATGAACACAATACTTTTATTTATTTATGTTTATGTGTTCTACCACTGAGTTACAGCTCCAGCCCCTGACAGGGATTTTTATAGAGAGTATTCAAGAACCCATAGGGCATTTCGTCTAAAGAGTTTTAATGTCCTTTCCAATGTAATGACACAAAGAAACACTAATAAGAAGTTTTGGGAGACATGGTAACTAAAAGAAATGTGGGATTATGGATTGGTTTCTGGCCAGAAAAAAAAAAAAAAAAAAAAGAACATTCATGGTAAAACTCAAAACTTGAATGAGATCTGTAAATTAGTTAATAATATTGTATCAGTGTAAATTTCCTGATTTCAGTAATTCTACTATGGTTACATAAGATGTTAATATTAGAGGAAAGTGGAGGAAGGGTATACAGAAACTCCATACTATTTTTGCAACTTTTCTGTAGCTAAAATTATGTTAAAATAAAAACTTTTTAAAAATTGAATAATGATATAAAAACTTTCCGCTAAAACAACAAAGAGTCCATAATATTAAAGTTCTAGAGACCAGTCTGTTGTCAATCCAGGCCTCCCTGGAATGTAGATACAATTATCTTTTTAGTTTATCAGATGAGATAAGCTCAGTAGTATAAAAACTGGAAATAGCTTATGTTTCTCTAATTACTCTTTCCAAACATGCTCTGTCACAGTACCGCTTCCCACCTCTGGGTGATATCTCAGGCATATTTCATAGGTTTTGAAATTGCTTTCAAGAATTAAGACTTATTAAAAAGTCCTGGGACTGGGGATATAGCTCAGTTGGTAGAGTGCTTGCCTTGCACGCACAAGGCTCTGGGTTCAATCCCCAGCGCCACAAAAAAAAAAAGTCCTACTGAAACTTCAATCTCATACTCAGTTCAGAATCCCCACTGACACCACACCCAGCACCCCAGCTCCACCAGTGGTACCTACAGTGTGGAAAGAAGGTGGTGTCTGTTCTCTGCCTCCTTCACTTTCTTTCCCCTCATCCTCTGCTCCTGTCCTTTCTGTTGCCAGGAATAGGACAGAGGGATTAGAGGAGAAAGGTCGAATGTACTTTTTATGGCAGATGCAGCTGCAATACAGTAAGCAGACCATGGCCTTGGTGTAGAAGGAGCCCATAGATAGCTCTCTCCAATGGGATGCATTTGTGGGTCCACCAGCTGAAAAGTTTCCTTCAAAGCTAATGCACTTTCCCACTTCCTCCCAGAAGTCTCTTGCAAACTTCTCAGCTCCTTCTCTGAAGTATAGTATAGAACAGTTTTTGCTGTTCCTCAACCCACAGTCAGTGCTCCTGGTTCAAGGCTGTCTATCTTCCGTTGTCACTCCTGGGAAACACACATCCTCACCATTGCAAATTCTAGCAGTCCAGATGGCTCCGGCTACAGTTCTCTCCACTCATTTACAGTTCTAACCAACCTCTAGTATCCTAGACTCCCCAAGGAGTAAGTGAGACCCACCTTCCACTCATTTTTGGCCCTGAACTCTGTAAGACATATGTCCACTTCATGAACTTTTCCACTCTGCTCTACTCCAATCCCAGGACGACACTGGAGCCCCTACTTCCCTTGAGGGCTTCCCCACAGGAAGAGAAAAAGGAAACAGCACAACACTGTCCACTACCCTAGAGACTCCCTCCGATCCCCTTTCTCCTGCATCGGATAAAATTAATAATCACTATACCAGTTTCCACAGTTTCTGCATAGATATATGTATTGCTGGTTCCCCACTCCAAAACCTGGGGATACTTATCACCTTTCTTCTCAGCTTTGGGACTCCAGATGAAATTTCAAGACACCATAAAAAGTCCCATTGGATATCCTGCTACACTTAAAACACACCACGATGCCTTCCATATGAGCCTGCAGTCCCCAGCAGGGCTATCTGCAAACCTCACTCGATGGGAAGCAGAGAAGCTGTGACTATTGGCAGAGTCCTGAGCCTGGGTTGCTGAGATAAGGCTCCTGGAAAGATTCAAACCAGAGAATTTTGCAATGATTACACAATCTCTTCCGGCCCACCCTCATGCTGAATGCATTCCAGAAAACTGAACATTCCTTAGAGAGGCTATTACATAATGAAAAGAGAAGGGTTATAATTGTTATGTAGGAATATGCTTTGGGGGTTTGAAAATATATCAAGTGAGAAGGAAAGACTTAATTAGGACAGGATAGCTTTATACAGTTAAAGTTATACTGTAGAGAGGGTGTCTAAGTTACTCTGAATTGTCCCAAAGACTACTTTATGAAAGCCAGTTTAGGGGCACAGTAATATTCATTCACTCATCCTCTAGTTTCTGACAAACTTCAGGCTCTGTGTTGGGGCTGGTATGGCCAGTAGGAGCTCAAGAAATTTTCTGTAATGGGCTAAGCTACCAATGGAGTGGATGTAGTAACCGTGGATCTCACATACGCACACCCTGGGTGGTCCATGAGAAGGAATGGCTGAAGATTAGGAAGTGAGATAAGAGAAGCAATGAAACAGCTGATCTTTAGGATCCCTTCAACCCCCTCCAAATCTGAAGTCCTGTGTTCTGGAAGATTCAGGCCTAAGGCCTGGTGTCCTGCTGGCAATGTACATAAAGCAGAGTGAGAGAATGAAGGAACTGGCTTGGTCACAGAAATTAATATCAAACAGGCAGTCAAACCACAGAGTCCAATGTGAGAGTTGGGTCCAATGCAGAGGACAGTCACCAGATTTTCACACATGGAACTCATACAGGCAGATGGAATTCAGGCAGCTAGCAGTGACGGAAACACATGGAAACAGTCTTCGTGGGACTGCCACGAAATGTAGAACAAGGGGAAAAGATTTGTGAATGTACCCAGCTAAGTTAAATGGGACTTTTCTTGCCCCTACATTGTGACTGGGGCAGTAAAATCGCTTAAAAAAGTTGTGCTATACACCAAAAAAAAAAAAAAAAAACACCTCTGGCCTATAATACAAGAAACAGTGAGAACAACAAAGTGGTGTAGATTACCATTGCCTTCTCAAACCAGGTGGGAGGCACTGCCAGAGAAGCGTTGACAGGACATGGAGGCAGAGTCCCTGCCAAGTGAAGGACACCATCTGTTCTATACTATAATTCAAGGAAGGAGCTGAGAAGTTTGCAAGAGACTTCTGGGAGGAAGTGGTGAGTGTATGAGATTCTGCTGCTGCCATACCAAATTACCACAAATTTAGTGGCATAGAACAATACAAATGCATTATCTTGCAGTCCACAGGGACTAAGTCTAGTACAGACCTCCCTAAGCTAAAATCAAGATGTCATCGTCATTCTGGAAGCTCTAGGATATAATCTGTTTCCTGCCCATTCAGTTGCACGTCATTGTGGGAATGAGGTCTCTGTCTTCTTGTTGTCTATAGCAGGGGCAATTCCCAAGCTCTCGGGGTCATTCCTTGGCCCATGACCCTCTTCCTCCATCTTCAAGTCAGCAATATTGAGAAATCTCTGAATGTCACATGCCTCTGACCCTTAGGATAGATTCTCCACTTTTAAGTACTCCTGTGGTTAGACAATTAGACTGGGCTCACATGAAAACCCAGGATAATCTCCCCTATCAAGGTTCGTAACCTCAATTACATCTGCAAAATAACATTTTGCCAGGTGAGATAATGCCATAGATTGTCCCTTTTGAAACTCATGCTAAATTTTTTTTGGGGGGGTGCTGGGTATTGAACCAACCCAGAGTCTTGTGCATGCGAGGCAAGCCCTATACCAACTGAGTTGTATACCCAGCCCTCACGTTGAAATTTTATTGCTATTGAGGGAGTGTTTGGAGGTGAGGCCTTAAAGAGATGATTAGGTCAGTAAGAGACTTTTTTTTAATGCCTTCCTCAATAGGCTGAGTTAATTCTTATGGGAGTGAGTGAGTTCTCACTCTCATGAGACTGGATTAGTTAATGAGAGAACAGTTGCTATAAAACAAGGCCACTCCCATGTTTTGTCTCTTCTAAAACCACTCGCTTGTCCTTCTACTTCTCCACCATGCTATGATACAGAATGAGGCCCTCGCCTGGTGAAACCACCCAATCTTGGACTCCCATCATCCAGAGCCAAATAAATAAACCTGTGTCCTTTATCAATTATCCATTCTCAGGTATTGTGTTATAGCAACAGAAAATTGACAAAGACACACTTACAAATTCCACATCTGCCTACCACAGAAAGCTTGATTTGTGTTCCCTGGAGTTTGGGAAGAACAGAAACTATTACCTGATTCTCACCAGAAAAGCCTGGGGGAGAGGGGCTGGCTGGTTCTGTGATGGAGAGCAAAGAGAGAATATGGTACTTCCAGAGTTTACTGGGTCAAAATGCCATGTTACAGGCAGACTCAATGGATGCTGCAGAGGGCAGCCTGGCTGAGCCATCTTGAAAGAACTCCACCAAAGAAGCTGCCCACCAGGGTCCAGACTATCACAGTCATCAAAAGAGGCTGTGCAATGTGAACTCTGGAGTAGGGATGAGGGCATGTCATAAGAGGGCAGCAAGAGAATGTCTCACCCTTGCCAGGAAATTGTGCAATGTCAGAGGTCTCCAACAGGAAGTCTCCAGAAAACTCACAAAAGCCCCCATCTCATTTTCTCCAATGTCAGAATTGAGCTGGGATTTGAAAAATGATCTGGTCTTAGTGAGAAAAGGAGAGAAAGGATCCCAGGAAGAAAGTGTTAAGCTTGAAAGAAAAGCAAAGGCATAATAAGTGGGGATGAATAGGGCTGTTGCAGGAAAGAGACCAGAGCTATATGATTGGCCCAAAATGTATCTGGGAAGCAAAAAGAAAGTTGCCTATGTAAGATAAGTAATTAAAACTGGGAAAAAGAAGTTTGGCCTTACTGCAATGTATAATATATATTACTATTAGAGTTCCTGTAACATGGTACATATCTTAGTCTGTTTTCCATTGCTATAACAGAATACCTGAGGCTGGATACTTATAAGAAAAGAGATTTACTTAGCTTACCATTTTGGAGATTGAAAGTCTAGGCAGCATGGCATAGGCTCTGGTAACATCATAGTGGGAGTATTTAAAAAAGAGAAACAAAACAAGAAAATTACTGTGTGAGTAAGCTAGTGGGCTGCCTCGCTGAGGTTTAAAGGTTAAACAGGGAGCCAGAGAGTGAGTGGGATAAGCATGTATTGCTCTCTTATAACAACTTTCTCACAAGAACTAGCCCATGCAACTATTAATTTCTTCTGAGGGCAGTGAGCCAAATGATCCAACCTCCTTGTACTAGTAGACCCTACTCTTACAAGTACACCAGCTCGCTACCCCCACATCATTCAAAGGTCAACTGTATTTGAATTGAGGATGTCCCAGAAAATCTGTAGTTATTATAAGTACACCAGGCATGTGGCAATGAGGTAGTAGGATTTCTTAACCCTTCCTTCTTTGATTCATATTGTAAGAGGAGATCTCCTCAATCCTTCGGAAATTGGTCAATTTGTGGGCAAGCAGGAAATTATTAAGCAACAGTTGCATCATTGGGAAATGTCACTCTTTCCTGGGGTTGTGTTTTACTTAGACTTCTATTTGCAACTGATCCATTCCAAACAAAACAAGAAAATTACTGTGTGAGTAAGCTAATGGGCTGCCTCATTGAAGTTTAATTTCTCATCATGCACCATTCTCCTTGCTTTATTCATGCTGCTCAGTTGGACCTCAAGGGTACCAACCATACTGAAGGTGTTAATACTTTCCAGGAAGGGCAGTATAATCTTCTGTGGGAAGATATATATATATATATGCCTCTCCCCTTCTGTCTGTCTCCATTACAACAAATTATTGCAATTGTAATACAATTATTCTCCTAATTTTTTCAAACAAATGTTCTGAACTCTTACCTTCCATCAACTCCTAACTGCTCACCTGAAAGTCTGGAAACCTGAGGATACAGGAGAATGGTGGAGAGCCAAAATTAATGAGGCTAAAGAGACACGGAAAGAAAGCAGCCCAGGGGCTCCTGTCCCATAGGTAGCACTTTTTCCTCTGTCTTCTCACTCCTAACTCAGCTAATGTTGCCTCCCCATCCTCTTCTCCTTTCTCATCTTCTTCCACCCTCTGGGCAATTGCCTCATTCTGGAAAATCCCCCTTCTCAATCCCTCTTCATGCCATTTTTGAGAACACCCACCTCCAATTAAAAGACCTTAATCATGACCAGCAAACATATCCATCTCCTTCCTCGCTGTCTCAGAATGTATTTCCTCCAGAATCAACATTCATCTAATTTTTTGTTTTCAGTATTGGGGATTGAACCCACGCCCTTGCACTTGTTAGGCAAGGGCTCTACCACCGAGCTACATTCCCAGCCCCAACATTCATTTGTTTTTAAACTCTTATTTCAGTTTATTTCTCTACTTTTTAAAGTGTTCTTTTATAAAACTCTTATTTGAAATGTTTCCAAGTTTTTCTTTTAGCTGATCATGGGCTTTGGTGGTCTGGTCTAGGAATCTTGGACACCATTTTATAGCACTGTTTGTATAAAACAAATAAATTTCTGGGGAATAGCTCAATGGTAGAGTGCTTAACTACCATGTGTGAGGTCCTGGGTTCTATTCCCAACACCACAGGGGGGGAATATGTATTTCAAGTTCAAATAGCTGAGTTACAAACTTCTGGAATATAGCCATTTTTAAAATCAAGGTGTAAGGGTAAAAGAAATTGAAGTTAAAGCGTAAAAATTAAAGGGTAAAAGACCGGATGTTGTAAAAGTTTCTAAGCTGCAAGGTCTGAGTTAAATTTCTGTAGCTGTTAAGACAATGCTTAGAACCACCCAGTAAACATTTCCCCTGATTGTCTGGTTGTTTAATAACTGAAGGGGTCTGTGTGGTTGCACGCAGGCATTGCAGGGCCTGGACCAATCAGTTTAAATGTAACCCCCTCCTTAGGAATGACCTATCACTCCAGCCTGACCTGTTCCTGCCAATGAATGAACCAATCATGTTTAGGAGTTGTTGTTCAATTTTCCCGTGCCTAATGATGATTTGTTCTGATGTATACAAAGCCCTCCGCCCTCCCCAAAAAGTGTACTTAAGCAATCCTCAGCCCCTGCTCGGGGCTCTGGGCTGCTTTCCCTTCTTGAGTGGGCACAGAGCCCCAGCATGCTGGTTCAATAAATCCCCTTTTGCCAATTGCATGAGTGGTCACTTGGTGGTCTCTTTCTCCGACGTTTTGCGGGACCCTTACAAAGGAATGCTTACCAATTATACATTATGGAATTGCAAGACTCAAGGTAATTGCCTGTCACAAAATAAATTATATGCATAATAATTACTTTCTCTTTTAATGAACCTTCTTTCATCCAAAGAAGGCCCTCAGCAGATATCAAAACAAGAATTTGTGCCAACCAGCTATATTTACTACTGTAAGGAATAATCTTGCCAGGTGTGGTGGCACACACCTGTAATCCCAGCAGCTTGGGGGCTGAGGCAGGGGATTGCAAGTTCAAAACCAGCCTGAGCAATTCAGCAAGGCCCTAAGCAACTCAGTGGGACCCTGTCTCTAAATTAAAAATATATATACAAAAAAGAACAATCATTAAAAATACAGCAGGAATGAAGGGGAAAGAAGAATGATTAAAAAAGGACCATACAAAAAATTTAAAATATAGAAAATAAATGATAACTAAATTATAAAATACAATGAACAATAAAATAATTATTGGGGGATTGTTTTTGATGTAAAGTTAATTGTAATCCAAATATGCAATACCATTTTTCTTTTTATTAAAGACATAACTGTATTAAAAGAAAACCAATTAAAATCCAGTCATTTTAACACAACTCTTGTCATTTTTGTATATTTTTTTTAGTACCATTCTGTTATACCATTACACACATAACCAGCAGCGTAGAGTGCAGAATAAGGTCTTTTTTTATATTTCTCATTTGTGCATTATAATCATACATAATGATGGGATTTGTTGAAGGCCATGTTTATTTTAACACTCAAAGTAATTGTTGAATGCCATGTTTACTTTAACACTCAAATTAACTCTAGCCTCAGATCCCATAGTCAGAATATTGTTCAGTTCTGGTCATTTTCCTTAGAAGAAGAAAGAAGGAACTGTGAAGAACGTATAAATACAGATCCATCCAAGAGTCGTCCAATATCAACCAGATGTAGTTCTTGTTATGCTCGAATTCGGGACCCCCAAAGACCACCAGAGACCCAAGATCGATGCAAGCAGCAAAGAGGTGTTTATTGCGAGCTAGCTCGGTCCTCCGCGCGCGCGCGCACACACACAGCAACTGGTGACGCTGAAAGGCCCCGAGCCCAGGGTTTGCAGCATTTTTATACATTCTTTGGAGAGGGCAGGGACTTCACATACATCATAGCCTCTTTTAGCAAATCATCACACACCGCGGGAAAATCAAATAACAACTCTAAAACATGATTAGCACATTCACTGGCGGGAACAAGTTGGGTAGGGGTGATTGGTCAGTACAAAAGGGGTATTCGTTTGAACTGATTGGTTTGAGCCAAGAGGGGTGTATGTGCTGAACTACATGGTTTCCCAACTTGTTATCAACCACCATAAACCACTGGGAGGGTCATCTGGCGTCCCAGGTATTTCCCTGTCTCATGCTGATTGGTGGCTGCTAGGGGGCTGCTATGGGTCCCCACCTAGCCTGACTGAGTCAGGGACACCTGGTGCAGCAGATCTCTCCTGTTATTTGTGGATAAACAACTTAGCAGGGTGGAAATGTGCCTAGGAGTGCTCTGTGGGTTTTTCCAAGGACAAAGGTGATGTCCCTTCCTTGGACAGGCTTTGCTCTGAGGTAGAGGCTGGTTTTTCAGTCTCCTCACTGCAACAGTGAGGGCCAGGATGCTCAGCCCTGGTGAAACATTTTTCCTGAGAGCAACTGTTGCTTTCCTATCCATTGTATTCCCTCAAGCCTTCCTAAGACCACTAGCAACAGTCTCTGGCCTTTAAATCCAAAAAGAAAGGTCTTCACTATCAGCCTCCTGAATACTTCTCAGGCCCTACACCAGTCTGTCCATCTCCTTCTTATCAATCTGCAAGTTCTCCAAAACAAGGGGTGGTAGACTATATGGAGGTGGAGGCTTTTGCCAAGCTAAATCAGTGCCCTCTGGCTTCTTATACCTATAACTGAGACTCACTCTGAGGTTGTCCCACACAAAGAAACTCTGCTCCAGGAGGACCTCACATCTCCACCACAAAAAACAGAAGTGACAGCCATTGCAGAGGATGAGTGCTTGATTCAAGCAGTAACACCATCATCATCAAGTAATTAATTAAAGTCAGCCAACGTAAGTCTAATCCTAGTATGCATATTACTTTGTATTCAGCTTATTTCCATTTATAGTATATTAAAGCTCTGACCCTATACTTCCTTCTACCAATCTCCTCTTCCAAAGGGTTACACATGTCTCTCTTCTCTCTGTGATGACTTCTTATCTCCAACAGTTGTGTCAATTATCTACCAGGTCATCCATTTGTTTGGACATTCTATAAGTATGTACTGATCACACAGACCCTGTGCTAGATGCCGGGAACAACCAACTAGTAAAATGCAGCCCCTGCCCTCCTGAGGCTACTGCAGGAGAGTAGAAGCCTAAAATATTGTTATAACGCCCTAGGAGGAAAGCTTGAGTGAAGACTATACCAACTACAGGTAGACAGGAGAGAGCAACTGAAAGAGAAAAGGGGAACGGGGTCTGCCCAGAGGGTCCTTTAATGATGAATATGGGTTTTATAGGAAGGATGACAATTTCAGGAAAAAGAAAAATTATATGCAAAGATACCAAAGGATGGCTTTGATGAGCTCTAGATGATATTGTAACTAAAGCTGAAGACACAAGTAGGAAGTACCTGAGAGAGAGAAGCACGGACCATATCATGAAATGCTTTAAGTGCGACACAAAGCAGTTTATGCTCTAGCCATTATTTTCTGCAAAAAGCCAAAGAAGAAATATTTCAGACTTTGCAGGCCATACTGTCTCTGCCCAAACCACTTGCATTCTGCCATTGTAGCACAAAAGCAGCCCTCGTAGAAAATACATAAGTGAATGGGTGTGGTCATGATCCAATAAGTTATGTATAGGTACTTAAATTTGAATTTCATGTAATTTTCATGTATCATAAAATATTATTTTTCTTTTCATTTTTTAACCCCTCAAAAATGTAAAACACACGGGGCCATAGAAAAACGGGCTGCCAGCTGGGTTTGCTCGACAGGCTGTAGTTGGCAGACTTCTGCTCCCAACCAGCCATTTCCAAACTTTACTGCACATTAGAATCACCTGGGGAGTTTTTAATATTCTCCATGCCCAAATTACACTGAGAACAAATTAATCATAATTTCTAAGCATGGAACCAGGTGGTTCCGTTTTTGTTTTTTTTAAATCCCAGATAATTCCAAAGTACAGAAACGTTTGGAAACGAGGATTTACTATTCTCAATGGAAGAATGGCATGCATGCTTGGACTTTAGAAATAACACTCCAAAATCAGGAAGAGATGTAAATTCACTATTATAAAAATATGCCATATGTATTTTCAGCAGGAAAAAAATGAAGGTTATGAAGTATGAGTTATGGTCCCATTTTTATAAATATAAGAGTAATTAATTAGAAAAACAGAAAATGGAAGAGAAAATTATGGAGAGGATTATAAAAGATAAAAAGCATTTATCTCTGGGTGGTAAGAGTATAGGTAATTTAATGTTTTATTGTTTATTTGCATTTCCTGAGTTTTCTACAAAAATCAAATGCTCCTTTTGTTTAGAAAAGGCTTAAAAGAGAATAAAAGTGCTTTATACAAACAAAGAAAGATGAGAAGAAGAGGGAGAAAGTAGAGGGAGAAATGGGAGAAGAAAGGAATTTGAGTATATGGGTTTAGTATTATTGTGAAATAAATCTGAAACGTGAAATTCTCCAAAGTCTGAAACTTTTGACCATGTACGTGACACCAGTAGTGGAAAGTTCCACATCTGACCTCATGTGACAGGATGCAGTCAAAACACAGGTGCGCTAAAAATATTATAAAGTTACCTCCGGGCTATGTGTATAATGTGTACATGAAAGATAAATGAATTCATGTTTAGACCTGGGTCCCATCCCCAGGGTATCTCAGGATATATGGAAATATTTCAAAAACTGAAATATGAAACATTTCTGGTCCCAACTCTTAAGGGTTACTCAACCTACATTTACTCAGTAGGGAAAATGGACAAGAGGGGTACGAGAAAAAAACAGGAGAAACAGGAAAAGAAAACAGAGGATAAATCATGAGAGCCTGAACTAAAACAACAGCAGGGAGAGGAAGGTTAACACGCTTGGAAGTAAATAATTGCCCAAAGAGAACTGAGCTAGCCGGATTTTTCAGACAATGATGTGGACTTCAGACCCACCCTGGGACAGAGAACAGAGAAAGGGGGGTGGGGGACAGCTTCACAGCAGGGCCAATGTCAATAACCTCAACTCTGTGAGTCCTGGTTTTCGCACTCACATCTCACTACAATTAAGTTCCCAGCATGCTCCAGGAGGAGGCCCTCATGGGGTCTGACACTAGTTCAGCTCCAACCTCTAGAGAAGTGATTAGAGAAGTGTGTTGGAGTAATAGAAGATACCATTAATGAAATGATTAATGATTTTGTCATGGAAAAATTTAAAACTTGTGCTAAAAAAAAAATCTAAAGTTGAAAATACAATATGTTTAATATTTATAGTAATTTTTTTAGAGTTCTCCAGAGGAACAAAGCCAACAGAAAATAAATAAATATATAAATTTAAAAATATATATGCATATATAAATATATAGGTCACATATACATATATATCTTAATACATCTGTATATGTATGTATATATGACATATATGCATAATCTTATATGTCATATATACATACATATACATGATGTATGTAAGATACATATGTATGAGGGGATTTATTAGATTGACTTACACAATCAGAGGCTGAATCATCCCACAGTGGTTGTCTGAGGACTGGAGAGTCAGGGAAACCAATAGCTGCTTAGTCCAAGAAGCTGGAAGCCTCAACAAGAGGGACCCATTATGAAGCCCCAGTCCAAGGCTGAAGGCCTGAAAGCCCCCTGGAGAAGTGCTAGGACAAGTCCATGTTCAAAGGCTACAGAATCTGGAGCCTGATGTCCACATGCAATAACAGCCACAAAAAATGAGCCCACTCAAAAAGAGTCCAACATGCACACATGAGCTTCTTTCTTTTGCTTTTTGTTTCATCAGCCTCCCCACCCATTAGATGATGCCATCAACATTCACAGTGGCTCTTTCTCACTTGGTTCACTGATCCACACACCAGTCTTTTCTGGAAACACCCTCAGAGAAACACCCAGAATTATGTGCTACCAATTTTCTAAGTATCTCTCAATCTAGTCAAGTTGACAACCAAGATTAACTATCACAAGTATTTTCTGTGTGAGGGAAATTTCTGTTATGATAACGAAATACCTGAGAGAGTCAACTTAAAAAGGTAAAATGTTTATTTTGGTCCAATTTTAAAGGTTTTAGTCCATGGTTGCTTGACGGTGTTGCTTTGAGCCTGTGGCAACACTGTATGTCATGGCAGGAACCCATGGCAAAAGGAGGCCTGTTTACCTCATGGCTGCCGGGAAGGGAAAGAGAGATGAGGAGGAAGAGAGGAGAGTTCCTCAGTCCCCTTCAAGGGCACACCCCCAATGACCTAACCTCCCACAAGACCCCCAACTCTAAAAGTTTCCACCACCTTTCAATAATAACAAGGAACAGATCTTTACGACATAGGCCCTTGAGGGACATTCCAGATCCTAACTACAGCAGTAATTAGACAAGCAAAAGGTTGATATCAATATTGTAAAGTGCTTATAAAAGTTAGTATGAACATTTTTTTAAAATTTTTAAATAATATATTGATTGTATTTAATTATTTTATTCCTGGCACACAAGTGAGTATGCAACATAATCAAACAGTACACATCAAAAAATTGAAATTACAATTAGTAAAGACAAATGCAGGAAAATGTTCAACCCCTCCAATAAAGAACTAATCATTGGACTGGGGATATGGCTCAGTTGGTAGAGTGCTTGCCTCACATGCACAAGGCCCTGGGTTCAAACTCCATCACCACAAAAAAAGAAAGAAAGAAAGAGTCATGAAATAACAAGGTATCATCTTACACCAATTTTCAATTAGAATACTTAGGATTGACCAATCAGTAGGCTTGTATTTGTAGAAAATAAATGGATCTGTCCTTTGTTCATATATGAATACACAACCAGTGTAACTTCATATCGTGGTCCACCACAGAAATGGGAAGTTATAATCCATGTATGTATGATAGGCCCAAATTCATTCTACTGTCATGAATAACTAAAAAGAATAAATACATGCCTGTAATCCCAGAGGCTTGGAAGGCTGAGTCAGAAGGATCACGAGTTCAAAGCCAGCCTCAGCAACAGCAAGGCACTAAGCAATTCAGTGAGGCTGTCTCTAACCAAAATACAAAATGGGGCTGAGGACTGAGGATGTGTCTCAGTAGTTGAGTACCCCTGAGTTCAATCCCTGGTACTCAAAAGAAAGGAAGAAAAGAAATGGATATGAAGACACTTTGTGAAAGAACAGTGAACATAAAAGAGAACTATAAAAACATTGTGTCCATTGATCTGAAAATTCTATTTCCATGTATTCATTTTAGGAAAATAATCCCAAGGTTTTCCCTTAACTTTAAAAATCTGTGTGTAGAAGGATTTTCAGGGCAATATTTATAATATCAAAAACAAAACCTAGACTGTTTGGAAATGGCTAAGTAAACAATGTCCCGACTAATCAATGAAAAGCAAGAACAGATTCATTTGGGGGTATCAGGAATACAAGTGCATTTTTTAAAATTTACAGTTCCGTTGATGTTGCTATAATGATGTTTGCATAGTTTATGTTGACCAATGAACTACTATGGTGCCCTTCAAAAATGATCAAGGACCTGCATTTTTGTGCCTCTTTGTTTTTGCTCTTTCATGCAGCATGGAAAATCTAAAATTGCATAAGTAGTATGGCAGAGCATGTGCCTACCATACATAAGGCCCTGATTTTTATCCCTAGCACACACACAAAAAAAAAAACATAATTCTTAATTCATACTGTATTTCTGTAAGGAAAGACATTTCAAAACATGCCTTCTATTGTCCTCAAACATCAAATCTCTAGTTTGGCTGGCATAGACTCTTATGCTCAGTGAGACACTTCATGTATTTATTAACTGATTTTTTTTCACATTTTGCTTTTGGACATTATCATCCTGAAGTAGCTTGTCTTATTTTATTTATAAATAAAAGGAGAAAAACATCTTTGAATAGCAGAGAGATATCTTCTTCATATCATTAAAACTTTTCTTTGATAATTCCTCACTTTTTTAGACCTCAGTTGACATTCTTTACTGAGAACTAACCAAAAAGAACATGATAGAGAGTAAGAAAATTTTAAATGGTCCCAAGAACATATAAAGCTACTTTAAAAGGCATTTCTTTCGAATCAAATAAAAATACTAAACAATAGTTTGTTTTGTGAGTCATAATCCAAAATAGCCTAGAATTCTCACAGAAACCATTTAAAATAGAATTCTCTTTATCCTAAAGGACTCTATTCAACCACTCAGGAGAGGTAATATCCTTAGAAGATTCAGCAGAGTTAGCCAAATAAATAAATAAACAAAAGATTGTAAATATTCTTATATTTTTAATATTGAAAAAGAATAGCTGAGCCAAGATTTTTATATAAGAACACACAAAAAAATTTAAATCAGATTTAACAGTGGTCTATGCCATCCAGAACTGCATTCTCTTACTTGCCTACATTTTTAAAACTTCATCCAGATGCCAGGCATGGTGGTGCATGCCTATAAATCCCAGCAGCTTGGGAGGCTGAAGCAGGAGAACTGCAAATTCAAAGCACAGCCTCAGCAAAAGCGAGACACTAAGCAACTCAGTAAGACCCTGTCTCTAAATAAAATACAAAATAGGGGTGGGGATGTGGCTCAGTGGCCAAGTGCCCCTGACTTCAATCCCCAGTACCAAAAAAAAAAAAAAAGAAAGAAAACTTCATCCAGGACATTAAGATTTTAAAATATATTTAAAGTCAAAATGTTATTAGTCTCATATGATACCATGAAAGTTACTACAGATTGTATCATATTTCTGATTCTTTTTCATCAAGGAAATAGTCTTCTGGTTTTTAAGAAGCCATTTCCCTTTCACAAGCACCATATTTTCATGAGGGACTGTTCACCGGGGCAGTGTTTCTCAACTCTTGCTATATTTTAGAATCATGTGGGACCCTTTAAAACTAGGCTCTACAAAAAAAAAAAAAAAAAGACTATTAATTCCAAAGGGTGGAGGACAGGAACCAGCATCAAACTTTATAAAACCTTCCTATGAGATTCTAATGCTTATTCAGGTTTGTGACTCACTACAATAAAATAGTATTTCTAGCATCTCTCCCCACCCCTTACTTACTCATTCCCAGGTGAGAAATTAATCTTCTTGTGAGTGTTCAGAGTATAACATGCGTTGGTTCACGTTCCTCCACTGGGTGGAATCAATGTTTTAAAAAGCACTGCACCATTTCTTACAAAGTTAAACATATACTCACCATATGATCCAAGAATCACATTTCTGGGAATTTACCCAAAAGAAATTAAAACAGTAAGTCCACACAAATATCCGTATCAAATGCTTAGCAATTTTATTCATAATAACCAAAATCTGGAAACAACCTGGAGATCCTTCAACTGGTGAACAGATAAACAAACCAGGATACATCCACGCAATGAAATATGACTGAAGGGCTGGGGATAAAGCTCAGTTGGTAGAGTGCTTGCCTAGCATGCACAAGGCCCTGGGTTCAATTCCTGGCCCCAAACTACCAGCACATGCAATAACATGGATACCACATACTGTACATCTCTGCTTACATAACATTCTATAAGAAAAATTATAGGGACAGAGATCTGGCCTAGACTGCCAGGGTCTGGAGGTAAGGGTAGAGAGCAGGGAAAACTGACTACAAAGACATGGGTGGGGGGGAACTACCTGAGGTGATGGAGATGTTGTATATCTTGATTGTGGTGGTGGCTGTGTGATTCTATATATTTGTCAAGACATATCTAACTTCACATTGAAAATTATGGATTTTACAATATTTTTTAAGTTAGATATGCACATAAAAAAAAAACAGTACCCAGTTACGTTTTTTTTTTTTCTGGGGCTCACAAGTGTGAGGTAGCAATTCTGGGTATGTGAGTCTGCTGTAAACACTCAAACTCTCCTTTAGATGGGTTAACCCAAAGTCTAGAACTTGCAGAAGAGACCCCATACTGGGTCCAACCACATTCTCCAATCCACTTTACAATAACAAGCCTATTTCCACTTCCTAAAGGATCCCTCAATCTACACCTCAAGTATTTCTGAATTCAGGAAGTAAGAGAAGAGGTAGGATGAATCATCATCCCAACCCTCCCTTACCCATTGCCATATTGATCCGGAAATCTTGCCAGATGGCTATTAACACTGTGGCAGGGCAACTGAAATAACACACAGGAAAATAAAGGCAGAGGGAAGCCGAGGCCATAGTACTTTTATCAGCATTGACTCTTATAGGCTGCAACACATGTTTTGGCTGAGGTTTTACAGAAATAAAATGCTGGTTTTTACTCTCATTCGTGAGAAGTTTTTTTTTTCTGGCAGACTTAGACCTAAGCAGGTGCGACTGAATCAAAGATTAGGCTCCCAACAAAAAGTATTTTCATACCAGGGAAGATTTACAAAACTTTATTTTACCATATTATTAAGCACTGATGGAACAGTTTTTCTCCCTCTAATATGTTTCTTAGAAAGAACAGCAGGCTGGAACTTAAAATTGTAAACAACAGTTAAGTGTACATGGACCAAAAAAGACTGGGCTTTTCATTGTAGCATCTGGTATTTAAAGGTGGCACTAATTCAGCAGACACAAATTCTGTTCCCTTCCATCTTGTTTTGAACTGCAACAGTGGTAGAGCCAAGGAAAGAGTGATTGTTACATAAATCCACCAAGGCTTTTTTTTTTTTTTTTAACAGACCCGAATGCTGGCTTCAACCACAAAAGAGTGGGAAAGTATTTCAATGGATAACCAAAAAAGAATTGGAATGCAATGTATGAACTTTGTTTGGTTCTGGTTCAAAAATTAAAAAAAAAAAACCACTAGAAAAGACATTTGGAGAAGACTGAGGAAATTTGAATATAAACAGAGTATTAGATTATATTAGGGAATTTGTTTATTTTCTTTGAGGCAATAGTGGTATATTGTTACACAGAAGATTGTCCTTATTTTTATAAGGATACTGAGCTATTAGGGGCAATGTGTTCTGATTTCCAGAATTTGCTTTCAGATGGTATAGAAAAGTGTGTGTGTGTATGTACATATACACACACATATAATATACTTATGCAAATAAATCTATAGGTACAGATTGACAAAGCAAAGAGAATGTGGTTCAATATTATTGTTGAATGTAGAATTTAAGTATATCAGTGTTTATCGTACTTTTCCTCAACTTTTCTTTATATTTAAAATTTTCATAATTAAATATTAGAGAAGAATATAGCTAATCACTCTATGAGGACATCTTGTTGGTATGAAGAAAAGAAATAACTCAATGAAATTATTAAACCAAATAAAACAAAATTACTATAAGTCAATGAGTAAGAATAATTTAAACACAATAATGTAAATGTATTTACTACTGACCTATACACTTAAAAATTATTAGGTTAATGTGGGCTCCGTGTATACGCCTGAAATCCCATCAACTTGAATGACTGAGGCATGGAAGATCATAAATTCAGTCAGCTTTTTCAACTTACTGAGACCCTGTCTCAAAATAAAAATTTTAAATGGCTGGGATATAGCTCAGTGGTGGAGCACCCCTGGGTTAAATCCCCAGTACCACCAAAAGGAAAAGGGTTAGGTGTAAATTTCATGTTGTGTGTATTTTACTACCATATTTTTAAATCTTTAAAAAATTAAATTTCAAAATGAAAAAGAATAATTTAAAAGGCCTCAGCCTGCTGCAGTTTTGCTCAGGAAATAAGGAGAGAAAAGCATTGATTTTCAAGGACATGTTTTAGTGTTACTAGAAGAGCAAGAACAGAGGAGAAAAAAACAAAAAGTAAAAGAACATTGGTCAATTAGGTTACACTCTAGAGGAAAAGAGAGAATTCCATAGGCAAAGGCATGAAACCCTAGAGGGAAAGTTAAATCCATATCAAAGGAAAATAAAAAATCTTCAAAGCCAGGCCAGACCAAAAAAAATAAAAATAAATAAATATATATATATATATGTATATATATATATATATATATCCCAGTCTTATTGTCTGTAAAACTCAAACCATAAAATGAGAAGATGAATTGTTACCAGAAAAGCAGGCGAAAGCTTATGGAAGAGAGGCCAAGGTATCAAGAAGAAGTTGGGAGTGACCTCTGTTATGCACTGAATTGTGTTCCCATTCTGTGTGGAAGTCCTAACTTCCAGTGCTTTGGGATGTGACCTAGTTTGGTAATAAGGTGGCAATTAGTTAAGATGAAGTCATGCTGGAGGATGCTGGTATCCTTACAAAAAGGGGAAATTTGGGCAGAGGCACAGACACATCTAGAGAGAAGATCACGTGAAGGGATACTGGGAGACAGCCATCCAGGAGCCAAGGGCTAGAGCAGATCCTTCCCTCAGAGCACAAGGAGCCAGCCTTGCCAAACCAGCTTCCAGCCTCCAGATTCAGAGCCAACACATTTCTGTTGTTCAAGCCCCCCAGTTTGTACTACCTTACAGAAGCCCTAGCAAACTGATATATCCCTCAAAGGGAACCCAGGCCAGAAAACTACCCTGAAGCAACCTGTTAAAGCCTATTGGCCAAGGACCCAGGAATCCCTCTGATACCTGGGAATGTTATCCCAGGTAGTTATGCCAGAACATGGGGACAGATTGGAGAAGGAAAACTGAGATGGAGTCTTTAAGAATTCAAGTTTCAAGATGCAGGGTTGTCTTTTCGGGTGCTGCGGATGGAACCATGGGGCTTGCAAATGCTAGACAAATGTTCTACCACTGAGCTACATCCCTAACTATGTGGTAATTTTAAAGAGACACTGGTATTTCTTATGTTCTGGGGAAACAAGCTTAGAGATTTTATGCACTTAGGACTCTAGGAGGCAAAAAAGAGACAGAGAGACATGCTAATAGAGACTCAGGCAAGACATAGTAAGTCCAGGCCTGGGTGAGGGGCTGATCTGATGGGAGAATATTTCTTATGTGGGTTTCTACATTTTGGGAGGTTGAAGGCAGACAAGGTGTATGTGAACAATGAATGCTTTAGGCAAAGCCAAAACTTCTTAACTTTGAATCTTTCATTAGGAGGAAGAGCCAGATTAGAAAAATCTGGAAAGATATGTTAGGAAAAGAGAAATCTAAATTGGGAAAAAAGAAAAAAAGTAAAAAGATATTTAAATTCACCCATATTAGTTCTGTTTATACTGAAAGAAAGCAATAATTTAAAAAGTTAGGTTTAGATGTTTTTAAACTCGGCTGAATTCCCTAGAAGGATTCAGAGAACCATGGAGGAAAATGGACCACGAGATCATATCCCGCCACCTCAAGCAAAGGGGTAGTGAAGGAAGTGGTCTGTTTCCCTGAAAGATCAGAAATTAGGCCCAGAAAAATCAAAAAAGGAAAAGACAAGGTGCAAAGAGAACCCACTACAGAAGTATTGACTTTTAGCAGGTCTGTAGTAAAACATCGGAGGGGTCAACAACAATTTCAAATAGGAATCTGCTAAGAGGGGAAAATCTCCTAGGCCCAGGCTACCAGTTAGTGCACTCCTCCTGTGAAAGGACTGTTAATAAATGCTTTCGGCTTTGTGGGCCACAGAATCTCTGTTGCCACTACTCAACTCTGACTTGGAGGGTAAAAGAAGCCATAGTCAGTACAGAAATGAATGGACATGGCTGTGTTCCAATAAAACTTTTTTCGTGGACATCAAAATTGGACTTACTATTATTGTCAAGTGTCATGAAATATTATCCTTTTGACTTTTTTAATCATCTAAAAATGTAAAAACCATTACATTTATTAATGAATATATCTCATTTAAAGTAAAATTTAAATATAAAAATTGGTATTTAACCCTATAAAAACGGGCAACAGGTTGCCTGGGCTAGGCCCTTGGCCCAGGCAATTACAAAACAAGAGCCAAAGTAACACAAAACCCTCATCCTAGAAAAGGACTAGAGGTGCCTTTCCCTGAAAATGAGGAGTCAACTCCCTACAGAGACCACACTTAATGCTGCCATGATGTGGCAGAAACACAGTCTCAGAAGGTTTTGAATATGCTAAAAAAGAAAAATTGACAGCCCAAATAATCATCTGGGCACAGCCGCTTTGTAAATTTCACAACTTTACAAATGCCATTCTCTGAGAGAAGAGGCGTTATACCCATAGATGGATTCTCCCCAAGATGAAGTAGGTATGGGGCCTTGTGCCATAGCTAATCCATAATTAATCTCTGGATAAAGTCTCTCCTGAGTTTATATTTGTTGATAGTAGATATATCCTGGTGAGACTGAGACTAGAATTTCTCTTTTCATTTGTGAATTTCCACTGTCTTTTTTCTTCCTTCAAATATCACTGTCAAGTTTGGGGTTCTGGAAGGATCATCTTGGTTGTAGTCACTACTCAAAAGAAAAGATATTTGTTAGGTCGATTTGAGGTGGCTAAGGAAACCAAGCACTAGGCAACCCAGGCACACAAAAGAACAATCAATCAGGCGCTGACAGACAAGCAGTGAACCACCTGTCAATCAGAGGGGTCTCCTGACCAATCCTGGAAGGTCATGGATCTCAGCAAGATCCCCGGACCAACCCCAGGAGGAGAAGAGACTCTAAAAACCTCTCTTTTCTGTCCCAAGCCCTCCCTTACTGCCCTAAGCCCCCCCAAAAAATTCCAATCCAGCTGAGCCTGGGTGCGATTCCCCCCGATCGCTCTGTTGGACTAGAGGGTCTCACCAGGGACCAAATCTCCATAAAGCCTTGTTAAGCAACTTTTAATCTGCCTCCTTTTGATTAACGTGCCTGACCTTACAGAAATGACTGAGCTTTTAAATTTTTGCTGGATAGATGCATTTATAAAAATGCATCCTATTAATGTTTCAGGCTCCTTAAAAAGTAGGGCTTTTGAAAGATTTTAGGTTGAATTAATTCAATTTCAGTATTCCTGAGAGAATATATCAGTCAGGAGTGATAAGTTATTATGCCAAAACATTGTTTAGAAAATAAAATTTGTTTCTTATTCCACACTACATGTGTATCGCAGGTTGGGGGCGGGGCGGGGGGCGGTCTGTTGATCACAGTAAGTCAGGGGCTCCTGTGATGGGTGTTCCTTCTCAACCCAATATTCTCACGAGTCCGGAGCAGAAGTACAGCACACATTGCCTCATTAACTTTCCACGGGGAAGTAACTCCTGACATTTCAACTCGAATTCCATTGATAAATATGAATTATATGGCCTCAGTCACCCCACACAGGGAACCCTGAAGCTGGGATGGCCCTTCAAACCTGTCCTGAGCTGGGTGGGGGCACTGTGTGTTTACGCCTCCACACAGCCCAGTCATTGAATGCAGCTGCCCCTGAGGAGGGGGTCCAACTCTGAGCCAGGGGGTTCATCATCACAGTCATTTCCATTTTGCCAGTATCTCTGTTTAAAAGTATCGTCAAAACTTGAACACAACACTTCAGATGTGATCTACACAGCACAGCTGTGCACTGGGCCCCATTTTTGTATGAATGAACCCTAAATCCAAACTGGCTCTTTCACTAGCTGCTACACTCTTAGAATCCTCTGGAGCTTGTTTTTAACTCCAATTCCCAAGCTTTTCCATGTGGGCAAGGAAGACAGGAACTGTGAATGGAGTCGGTCTTCCTGGGTTTGAATTCCTGCCCTGCCACAGGCTATGTCATCTTGAGCAAATCACTTCTACTCGCTAAACCTTGGTTTTCTCATCTGTGAAACAGGAATGATCAGCATACCTGCCTCAAAGGGTCTTTGTGAGGATTAAGCCGGTTTAAGTCAAATACTTGGTAAATGCTGATCATGTCCCAGGCACCCCCACCATATGGTTCACCATTTTACCTAATCCTCACAGGAATTCTACAAGGTGTTTATTACTGAATCCATTTGGAAATCCAAGGTTCACAGAGTTTAAGGAGCTTGCCCAAGGTCAAATACCTGTTAAGTGGACGAGCCATGGTGATAAGACCTACTGAACTCCAAAGACCAAGTTCTTTTTATTCCATCATTTAGAAATCTTCTTCCTCTTCTGGTACTTCTACATTTTTGAAACACACTACAGAGGTTAAAAGTGCATGCTCTGGGGCTGGGGTGTAGCTCAATGGTATAGCCTTTGCCTAGCATGAATGAGGCCTCAGATTTTTATCCCCAGCACCCTAAAAGAAAAATAAAAGGGTGGGGATTGCCCCAAGGGAAGACTAGTTTATTTCGTGATATTGAATGAATTGTTTAATCTCTCCTTCCAGGATCTGGGGAACGTTACTTAATCTCCGCAAACCTTAGTTTCCCCACTTATAACATGGGAGTTTTAATTGCGATACTACCTCAGTGGGTTCAGAGATGGTTAAATGAGATAGCATTTAACACAATGCCCACCCATTGGCTGATACCAATAGATGTTAGAGCTGAAAGGGAATGTTAGCTCCATTTCATCTGACTGGTTCCAGCCAAGTGCTCTCAGCCTGTCAAAATGGTGCTGAATCCCAGCAAATCCGTGTGACTCCTGGTGATCACAATTTTCTCTCTAAATGCCTTCTCCTGGATTGTTTCTAGAGATCAGCATTGAATTTACAAAATTTCTCTGAACTTTCTCAAACACACATGCTTCCCTGTGTCTAAGAGATGTCCAATTATATCTAGAATTCTTTTCCTCACATTTATGAACTCTGAGGTAATAATATTGAAAAGAGGGAGAAATGAAAGCCACTGTTACTCACAAAATGCATAAGACCCAGAAATTATAGGAAGTTGACTTCAGCTGTGATTCATAAGGGCCATTTGCATCTGTTCCTACTGTTTTACCACAACTCACTGCCCACGTTACTCAGCCCTATATATTCCTCACCCACAACTCGCATTTGAGGGCACTGATCACAAAATGTTCTTTAGTACATCATCACAATTGCCAGGAGCTCTCCTCCCCCACACTCAGCAAAGATGGATAGATATCTAAGTTTTTGATATTCCAAGACTGGTGGAAAAAAAAGAACTCAATCCCCACCTAAGTTCTGCAAGATATTCATTGTTAGGTGCAGGACAGGCTAAACTAAGTTGTCTGCAAGGCAGGCTGAACGAAAGTTAGCTGCTGGATAAACCACACACTCAAACCCCCCTCTGTCTGGTCCTTTATCACCTGTTTCATCAAGTCTGAACACTCAACCCCACTCAAGGCTGAACACTCGACCCTCACCCGTCTGGTGCAACGCAAACCCACATCTAGCCCCTGCCCTGTCTGTCTGAAGGCAGAAGATGACACTACTGTATGATCCAATCACTGTACGCCAACAAGGCAGCTTGCAGACCCAGAGACCCCATCAGATTTTGGCTATAAAAACTCCCTCCTGCTGGACCCCTCTCTCTTACTTGCTCTCTCTCTCTCTCTCACTCACTCTCTCTGTCTCCCTCTCTCTCTCTCTTTCTTCTCTTGCTCTCTCTCTCTCTCTTGCTCTCTTCCTTCTCTTGCTTTCATTCTCTCTCATCTCTCTCTCTCTCTCTCTCTCTCTCTCTCTTTTTCACTGCTGCAATAAAGATCTCTTGGTCGCTCCGAGTTGATGGTCACTTTCCTTTCATTCATCACCATTCCCATTACTGCTGAGGAAGATGGAGCTGCTCAAGACCATGCTTCATATTTCACGCAAAGTCACAAAGCTGGTTAGAGATGGAGATAATAGCTAACTCAGGCCTCCTGCAAAGCTGGAGGAGCCAATAGGCTACAAAAAGCAAGCTTTCCCCAACTGGTCCTCCATCCATGTACCACCACCGCCATTTCTGCAGCATCTTTCTACCTCTTATGGGATTGTGTGCTTATTTTTTAAGATCAATGCATTTTTTTACTGCCTCAATAAATTTAGAGGCTATTAATCTCACCAGTAACAGCTGAGAAATCACAGGTTTCTATACAGTGTATATTTTGTATAAGATCTCTTTTAAAGTATATTCATTTTCTAAGGCTGCCATAACAAATTACTGTAAACTAGGTGGCTTAAAACAACAGAAAAGAGAAAGGGAAGAAGGAAAGGAGAAAGAAAGAGAGAGGTAGGGAGGGGAGGGAAGAAAGGAAGACAAAGCAGAAATGTACAGTCCGATTCAGAAGACCAAAAGTCCAAAACAAGGTGTTGGCAAGTTCTTCTAGGAAGAGAAACTGTTTCATGCCTTCTCCAAGCTTCTTGGCATCCGTGGCTCATAGATACATCACTCCACTCTCCACCTCCATATCCACACAAACTTTTTCTCTATATATGTCTCTATTCAAATCGCCTCTTCTTTCTTTTATAGCAATACCAGTCATTGACTTTAGAGGCAACCCTAAATCCAATATTCTTCCATCTAGAGATTCTTATTTAATTACATCTGCAAAGACCCCATTTCCAAATGTTGTGTTCTGAAGTTCTAGGTGGATATAAACTTTGAGAGGTACACTGTCTAGCCCAGTACAATAAATAAATAATGATTAAATTTTTTGAAAGTTGGGCTAGGGGTGTAGCTCAGTGGTACTGTGCTTGCTTAGCATGTATAAGGCCCTGGATTTGATCCCTAGAACAAAAAAAAAAAAAAAGAATCTGTTTTGAGAGTTTAGCCATATACCACCTAAAATCATCTTGCATCCCGCTAGTCAGAGGTTTACAAACTCCACTGGGGAAACAGACCTTGGTGTGCACAACATTAGAAGGCATAGGGGGCCCCTGTCCTGGTTTTAAAAGCAGCAGATTTAACAGTCAAAATGGGTACACTTCCCCTACTGTATTTGAACCAATGTATGTTTTGGTAAATCAAGAAGTACGTCCCCTAGATAGACCCGATTCTCTCGTTTTGAGAACTCAGGAAATGTTATTAATCATAGAAATGCTTCAAGTGCTATTTTAAGAATGGTGGATGAACACTAGCTCATTGCATGACTCATTGTTCACCGAAATCAGGAGCTAGCTGTTCCTGTACAGGTCTCAGTGAGGTTGTATTTAGGGGATTTACTAATTTTCCTTTCCACAAAGACAGCCAAAGTATGGTAAGGTGGATTTGCAATTTAAAAGAAACCATTAGGTGATTTCAGACTCCATTTTGTGCCTGTAGACAAGAACCCAAAGTACACTTAGTTTCAAAGTACCCAAAGTACCCAAAGTTTCAGTCCAGAGAAGAAAGATGGAGGGGAAGATTTTATTTTCAGCAGCTTTTGTGAGCCCTGGTCTCCCATGTAAACTTGGATTTTTCCATTTGAGATATTACTGAGTAGACCCTGATCTAACTGCACCAACTTTGGCTCAGTCTTTCAGTCTTTTTTTTTCCCTTTTGGCAGTGGGTTGGGGGTGGTGGCAGTGCTGAGGATTGAATCTGTGGCCTCACAAGGGCAAGCAAGCATTCTCCTATTGAGCTGTCTAAAGAGCATTCACGGTATGATGAAATTAAAGAACTCAGCAGAGACATTTTCATAGATTTTATTGATCATTGTTATTTTTAATTTAAATGCTTTTTTGCTCCCCAATAGTAAAAATTATTATGTATCAAAAACATAAGAGAAATTATCTTAAGTGGGAAGAACATCAGATGATGAAGACAAATTATCATATAGGCCTGATGCAACATATTATAAAAGATGCATAAGAGCAGATGCTGCTCTTGGAAATGACATGTCAATAAGCACATTTCCATAAACACATATGGTGTAGGATCTTTCATATACATATCACTCAGTGTTTACACGGAGTTAAATAATTCAAGATGGTATAGCCAGCTCACAGAAATACAATAAAACACTTCAAACAATTGCATTACTGCCATGAAAAATAATCCACCTAACAATAGTAACAAACAACACTAAGATAAGAGGAGATGGGAAAAGTCAGTATTTCTTGGCAAAAACTCACAGTATGAGATGTTACTAACCTGCACCCTGTGTTTCCATCCTCAAATATAGCGGAAAGAAGCAGTCCTAACTTTCATATTTGAATGATCACTGACTTCCAACAGTATGTGTCACTATGACTCATCACCCAACACCATTGCTGACACAGAAGGCCTGGTAAAACTTTTCTTGCAGGACGCCCTCAGAGACAGATGCATACCTCCCAAGAAAATGTGTCTCTTCTCTTTTTAGTCAGGCCTAGATTTTCATGACACCCATTGCCCAAATGAACAGGAAGGCTTTGAAGGGTCAAGAACAACCAACTCAAGGTGAAAATGTATTGCTTTGTCAGATACTAACATATTTAACAGGATACTGGCAGCATTCAGACATGCTTTTAGAGGGAAGGAAGTGGGGATGGGGAAGAGGAGAGAGACCCACTGGTGGAAGAGCTGGAGAATGAAAAGGAAGCCGTTTTGCTGGTACTTACTCTATCCCTCTTTCAGAAATTCAAAGTCAACATCAGTGTACTAAAAACTGCTATAGAAATACTGTAGGAAACAAACCGGTTTAACTTGGTTTAACACATCTTTTCTCAAACTGACCTGACTGCAGAGTCCCTTCCTAATACAACAATATTTAACATCACAATTTTATTTGATGTGTTTTGGGGAATGTGGTTGCCAGTCTCCAAGAGAATCCCCAATGATTCACACCTTCTGGGTTTCACACCCTGCCTCATCCTTCCCCCAGTACACATTTAATAAGGGTGATGTGTGTCATGAAAAGGCGATTGCAGAAATAATAGAATATAACTTCCAAGGGTAGGCCATTGAAAACTGGGGCTTTCACCTTGCACTCTCATGGAGCTTATCCTTGGAAAAGGCAGCTGCCATGTCATAAGGACACACAAGCTGCCTATGGAGAGTCCCACGTGGGGAGGAACTGAGGGAGCTGACTTGTGAGTGCACCATCCTGGATTCAGACCCTTCAGCTCCAGTCCAGCCTCCAGATAACTTTAGCCCCAGCCAACATCTGGAGCTGCAATTTCATGAGAAATCCTGAACCAGTCCTGATTTTCAAACCATAGAGACTGTGAGATCATAAATGTTTATTACTGTTTTAAGTCAGTAAGTTTGGGAATAAGAAGTTATGCATCGATAGATGACTAGTACAAGGCTATTAACCTAAAGCATTTGATGTCAATCATCCTGGCTTGTCATTTGCTTATCATGCAACTTCAAGGTAGACTATATCTGTACACTATTGTACCTCTCCAGATATAGTTAATTGGTTGAGGAAGGAACTCATACTTAAAACCAACCAGTTGAGGTCACTCCCTGAGTGTTGTTGTTGTTGTTGTTTATTTTTATTTGTTCAACTTAATCATACATGACAGCAGATTGCATTTCAAGTCATCGTACACAAATGGGTGTAACATTTCAATTCTCTGGTTGTACACAATGTAGAGTAGCACCATTCAGGCAATCATACATGTACCTAGGGTAAAGATCCATCTCATTCCACCATCTATCCTATTCCCACGACCCCTTCCCCCCCCCACACCCTCCCCTTTGCCCAATCCAAAGTTCCTCCATTCTTCCCATGTCTGCCCCCTTATGAATCGGCATCCATTAATCAGAGAAAACATTTGGCCTTTAGTTTTTGGGTATTGACTTACTTCACTTAGTATGATGTTCTCCAACTCCAACCATTTACCTGCAAATGTCATGATTTCATTCTCTTTTATTACCAAGTAATATAATATTATATGTGATATATATATATATATATATATATATATATATAANATATATATATATATCACAGTTTCTTTATTCACTCATCTATTGATGAGCATCTAGGTTGGTTCCACAGTTTTAGCTATTGTGAATTCAGCTGCTATAAACATTGATGTGGCTGTGTCCCTGTAGTATGCTGATTTTAAGTCCTTTGGGTATAGACCAAGGAGTGGGATAGCTGTGTCAAATGGTGGTTCCATTCCAAGTTTTCTGAAGAATTTCTACACTGCTTTACAAAGTGGTTGCGCCAATTTACAGTCCCACCAGCAATGTATGAGTGAACCTTTTCCCCACATCCTCACCAACACTTATTATTGTTTGTATTCTTGATAACTGCCGTTCTGACTGGAGTGAGATGAAATCTTGGAGTAGTTTTGATTTGCATTTCTCTAATTACTAAAGATGTTGAGCATTTTTTCATATATTTATTGACTGCTTGTATATCTTCTTCTGAGAAGTGTCTGTTCAGTTCCTTGGCCCATTTATTGAGTGGATTATTTGGTTTTTTCGGTTAAGTTTTTTGAGTTCTTTATAAATCCTAGAGATTAGTGCTCTATCTGATGTGGGTGTGGTAAAGATTTTCTCTCACTCTGTGGGCACACTCTTCATATCACTGTTTCTTTCGCTGAGAAGAAGCTTTTAAGATTGAATCCATCCCACTTACTTACTGATTCTTGATTGTATTTCTTGCACTTTAGGAGTCTTGTGAAGAAAATCAGGGCCTAATCTGACATGATACTGAAGTTAGACAGAGCCAACTCTTCTGTGGTGGCTAAGGCCAGAAGATGTGGGACTTGGAAGATGTGGGACTCAAGAGGTGCCAGTGACCACATTTCCTACAAAGATAGTGACAGCATAGAAGCAGAGTTGAGAGCCTGAGGGGAAAAAAAAAACTTAGTAACATTGAAGTTACTTGTCCCTGTCCTTCAGCCCTCTCAGTGTGGCCCTTCTAATAAGTCTCCCCTTTTGCCTAAATTGGGTTTCTTTGTTTTGGGTTGTTTTAGTCAGGTTTTTCATCACTGTGACCAAAAGACCTGACAAGAACAACATAGAGGAGGAAAAGTTTATTTGGGGGCTCACAGATTCAGAAGTCTCAGTTCATAGATGGCCAACTCCATTGCTCTGGACCCAAGTGAGTCAGAACATCATGGCAGATGATGTGGTAAAGGAAAGCAGCTCAGGACATGACAGTCAGGAAGCGGTGAGACAGCTCCACTCACCAGGGACAAAATATAAACCCCAAAGGCATGCCCCCAGAGACCGGCCTCCTCCAGTCACACCCTAACTTGCCTACAGTGACCACTGAGTTTATCCATTCAATTGGATTAATGCACTGATTAGTTTAAGCTCCTGTAACCCAATCATTTCACCTCTAAATTTTCTTTCATTGTCTCACAAATGAGCTTTTGGGGAACACATTATATAACACTGGTGTTTGTTTTGTTTGTGGTGCTGGGAGTTGAACACAAAAATACTCTACCACTAAGCTACATCCCCAACCCTATTTATTTATTTATTATTTTAATTTTTTAGTTGTAGATGGACACAATTTCTTTGTTTTATTTATTTATTTTTATGTGGTGCTGAGGATCAAACCTAGTGCCTCACATGTGCTAGGCAAGCACTCTACTACTGAGCTACAACCCCAACCCCTTATTTTTTTATTTTGATAAAGGATCTCACTAAGTTGCTGAGACTAACCTCAAACTTGCAATCCTCCTGCCTCAGCCTCCCAAATCTCTGGGATACAGAAATGAGTTACCAGGCCTGGCCTAAACTGGATTTCTAAACCTTGCTTCCAAATAGAACTTGACTGATATATTGATATATTCCCACCTAATTCCATGTGCCTCCTAGCATAGAACTGATGATAGCAATGACATTGTTCATCTTCCCCCTTGTTCACAAAGAGAGTGGTTTCAGGTTCACCTATTCCACCTCTTCTTGTTACAAGTAGGACCGTGACAACCATGTCTGATTGTCAGCTGAGTTGATTCAGCCAGTCTGAGCCAATCAGATTCTCCCTCTAGGTATTTGGAACTGAGGCAAAAGATACTGAATACAGAAACCCCTTTACACTCATAATATCACTCTTAAAACAGGCGGTGAACCCTCAATAGTAAGGGGCTCCAAGCTGTCCCAGTTCCTGCCTCTTCTGTGAAATCTCTAAGACCCTCCAGTGTTCTTCCAATAAGTTTGCAAGGTCACTTCTACTTCCTAAAGCCAAAAGGAACTGGACTAACACATCCTCCCCAACCTACTGCAGTTTTTGTGCCATCGGGGACTTGTCCATCATTATCTCCAAGACCAACCTAGTCCCTCATTAGAACTCAGTAAATATCTGATGAACAACTGCCACTCACTGTACTGGGAGGGAGATGCTCCTCTTCCCACTGAGTGAAACCCTGATTTACTTTTCTCTCTTGTACTCATCTGTCCTGGTTTTGATTCTGCCTGTTGTGTCAGCCACAGAGACTATATGTCCTTCAGGGGCAGCACATCACATTCCCACCTTCACATCAGAGACCAGAGGTCCCTGGCCCCTCATCAAACTTTACCCTTTACACGTGCCCAGGGTCATCAGACCTATCTGCTTGGTTTTCCTGCCCACCTTGTCTATGCTGAACTGGAGCCAGGATGACCAATTCCCGTGCCAGTGCTGGCTTTACCCTGGCAATGCCATGTTGCCAAGGACCAGAGGGACCTGACACTCACACCTCGGTGTTTCTCAATTCCTTATTTTTAGCATTCTGGGGATGGGAGTGGGATGGGGGGCTTTGGTCATGGCTTCACTGCCTCGGACAGAAAAAAAAGAATGAGCTTCCAGGAAACTTCCACCTTCCAGAGAATCATCCTTCTAAACCAAACATACCTCCTGTATGACTAGGGCAAGAAAGGTAGGTAAGGAATAGGACAGAGCATGGGGCTTAGTAGTTCAGTAGCTGCTAAGTGCAAGACAACTAGAGAATCGTGGTTAGCAGAGGATAAAAAAGCAGCAAGTATCGTGGGTTAACTACCCACTCCTACAACCCAACCCCCTACTCTCCCATTTCTTCCCTTTCTAAAAGTACTCAGAGCTTCCTTGAAGGAGCTGCCCTTCCTCTATGCTCAACCATGTGTGGAACTGACAGCCCTTTAACCCCAGGTTCTGAATAGCCTGATCCAATAACCTTTTACCCCCAACAAACTATCACCAGGTGGTATTTCTCTGGTCACAGCAATTGGTGAGTACCTGACCTAAACTAGTTTAATCAGAGTGAAGCCCAACATTTTTTTGGATAGTCAAAGGATAAAGTCAATTTTCCCTCTAACGTGGAAGAAGTCCATAGACCCAGAAGATATTAACAGCTATCTTGTACCCAGGAGGACAGGTCACCTTGGAATAAAGTTGGTACCATGGAAGGCAGGGTTGAAAATGAAAATGAACAAAATTCTGTGTAGCAATACTTATCTTCTAGATCAAACCAAACCTGAAGGCCACTGAAGTACGTAAGCCAATAAACTCTAACAAGTTAAATAAATTGGAGTTCCATTTCTGGTACTTACCACCCAAAAGATATGAACCAATAAACAAGGACTAACTAGCAACCTGCCTGGTTTGTGAGGATGCAAGCAATGATTGAGTAGGGGAGGAAGGCGAACATAATCACATGAGAGCAAAGAAAATCATATTTTCCTGAAATCCCAGAGGGGAGATGAGGGATAGGATATGTGGGTCCATCCTGTAAACTGTGGGGGAACAGCCATGCATTTGATTCCATTAGGGCATGCTCCATTTCCTGAAGACTGTGATAAATCCAGATTCTTAAATCCAATATATTTATATACCAGCAATAGATGTTCATGAACTTATAACTATCATGGGTGTCATGACGAAAATGCAGTGGTGTGGCCAGGCACGGAAGGGCACGCCTATAATCCCAGTTACTTAGGAGGCTGAGGCAGAAGAATCACCTTCACCCCACCAATTTGAGAACAGCCTGGGCAACATAGTGAAACCCTTCCAAAAGAAAAAAAAAATAGTGGCTTATTTTTTAAAAATTTAGAGCCAGTCCTACATGGAAAGCTAAGAATGTCATTTGATATGAGACACCAAGAGTAAGACTCATTTTTAATCTTTATTGCTTATTTACTCTCAGGCACACAGGAGGCTTAGTTAACCTAATCATATTTTGTACAAACACTTTTAGTAAAGCTAAAAAAAATAGGGTCAAAGCAATTTTCCTTTCCCTTCACCTTCATTGCCACATGACAATGGAAGGGAGGTAATTCCTGATCCATTGGAGAAGAGAGGGGCTCTGTTAAAATCAACAAAGGTAAAAGGTTAATTAACTTCATTTGGTCATATATATATATATATATATATATATATATATATATATATATATATATATATATATAT
>NW_025999853.1:12626714-12671286 GCF_001458135.2 Marmota marmota marmota | reverse complement strand
TATATATATATATATATATATATATATATATATATATATATATATATATTGTTCCATATATCTGTATTTTATAGAAATACAGATAAAATGGGAGGGGAAAAAATCCCATGATTTTCTTATCATCCAGAAAACACATCACTCTCTTCCCAGTGCATAAGTAGCAGAATGATATATAAAATAATAACTTTTCTGCTTTCTAACAGTTTGGGATTGTCCCCCTGCCCCTGGAAAGGAAATGACTCTGAAACATCAGGACTTTGAGTGACTGAAAAACCACTAAAGCAATTGTGTTTACCTGAAAGTGACTAAGTGTACCAAAAAGAATAGGCAAGAGGGCTGAGGTTGTGGCTCAGTGGTAGAGCACTTGCCTAGCACATGTGAGGCCCTGGGTTCAATTGTCAGCACCACGTATAATTAAATAAATTTAAAAGGTCCATCTACAACTAAAAATATATTTTTAAAAAAAAATAATGGGCAAGATATGAACTCTGGAGGTGGGAATATGGGAACAAAAATCAAAAACTGAGTTTTAGCAAGAAATTACATTACATTTCTTGCCTACCTAACTTTATGTCCTTGATATACCAAACCCATTACCTACCCATGTGCACACCAGGCATGCACACTCATACATATACAACTCTGAATATGTATAAATGAAAATGGAATCACACATACTGTGCTGTAACCTGCTTTTTCCATTTAATAACATATCTAGAACACTTTGCATGGACCATGCTTTCAATGCCAGGATGAAAAGTACTCAGTCCACTTCACTCTACTGGGTTATGGGAGAATGCATCTTTCAAAGAGAATATTCCCTATTCCCTGTGCTCTTCTGTGATGTAACTTTGCCACTTCTGCATCAACAAGTGGAATCTGATACACCTCTGCTTGAATCTGAGCTGTCTTTGGCAGCAATTTGGTGACAACAGAATGTGGCAAAAGTGACTGCAATGCCATGCAGCCTCTTCCCCTGGTATTCTTGCTTTGTTCCTTGTCTAAGTGCTGTCTTGGAATACACTTGCCATGCTATAAGAAGCCTGAGGCCCACAGAGGTCAAACTCAGGTACTCTGGGTGACAGACCTGTTAAACCCAACCTGCAAGTCAAGGCATCCCAGGCACCAGAAATGTAAGTCAAGAAGTCTCCAAATGACTCTAGATCCTTACTTTTTATTTGTTGTTTTTAGATCTACATGACAGTCGAGGGTATTCTGACGTATTATACATACATGTAGTATGATTTCTTGCAGTTTTACATGATGTGGAGTTTCACTCATTTTGAACATAGGAAAGTTATGTCCAATTCATTCTATTATCTCTCTTATTCCATCTCCCCTCCCTTCTCTTCATTTCCTTTTGTCTATTCCAATTAATTTCTATTCTTCCCTCTCCTTCCCCTTTATTGTGTGTTAGTATCCACATATCAGAGAGAATATTCAGCCTTTGGTTTTTTGAGATTGACTTATTTCACTTAGTATGATGGTCTCCCGTTTCATTCATTTACTGGCAAATGCCATAATTTCATTCTTCTTTATAATTGAGTAATATTCCATTATAAATAGATAGATAGATATCTCACAGTTTATATATCACTGCTATAAACAGTTTATATACATATATATCACAATATATATAAATATATATTATATATTTATATATATGTCACAGTTTCTTTATACATTCATCTGTTGAAGGGCACCTAGGTTGGTTCCATAGCTTAGCTACTATGAATTAAGCTGCTAGAAACATTGATATGCCCGTGTCACTGTAATATGCTGATTTTAAGTCCTTTGGTATATACCGAGAATTGGGATAACTGGGTCAAATGGTGGTTCCATTCCAAGTTTTCAGAGGAATCTCCATACCGCTTCCCACAGTGGTTGCACCAATTTGCAGTCCCACCAGCGATGTATGAGTGCAGCTTTTTCTCCACATCCTCACCAACATTTATCATTACTTGTATTATTGATAATTGCCATTCTGACTGGAGTGTAGTTCCTTACTTTTTGAGTCACCTTTTGCTAGTCACGTCTCCCCAGCTGAGACCGCAGACATTTTAGAGCAGAAACAAGCCATCTTCCCTGTCCCCTGTCAGATTCCTGACCCATGGAATCTGAGAACATCATAAAATTGGTGCTATTATACAGCACTAGTTTTTATGATGGTTTGTTCTGTAGCAATTGAAAACCAGATCACATGACCAAGCGTTTTCAGGGAAAACTGAAAAAAAAAGTTGTCACCAGACTGAAAATGAACTAACAAGGTAAATCCTCTATGAACAGCTAATGCAGCACAATGAATGTCAAACCCCAATTTAATTTTTTCCGAATTATCTCTGCCGTCTCTCATCATCCTCACGAATGTATGGCTTCCTCATATGTGGCCTATGCATATTATGTGTCTGGTATTTTAATACACACCCAACATACTTCATTTAATTCACAAAACCCTGAAAGAAAAATATTGTATCCTTATGTTACAGATGACGAATTTGAAGCTTGAACAAGTTACTCAACTAATAAATGACACAGAAGAGAATTGAACTCCCACTTTCTGGCTCCAAATTGAGGTGCTCTACCTGTATACTACAAGATAAGTGACAATATGGCATGGACAGGTGCCGCAGTCTGGCTGGGCACAAAATCACGAGCCACTCAAGCAGGAACAAAGTTTATTTTTTGAAACTGCCGCCAATGGCCGGTACCGCCCGGGAAGATTTTTTCCACCCACGCGGCCTCCTCCCGGACCGCAGAGAGAGCTCCTCCCCCGGAACTCCCTCCTACTGTACTTCCCCAACCAATGGGAACTCTCCAGGAGTCCCGTAGCCGGCCTAGGTGAACAGCAGGAGTCCAATATCCATATGAATGCAAATCTTAACATAATCATATCATCTCAATGGCTAGCTGGCGTCACCTTTCGACCAAAAATGCCATGCATCATATACTTGGCTCTTAGCAGACAGGAGGCTTATGTCACATAATAAAGCCAAAAATTCTACCATATCCCTGAAAATACAGTGAGGATTTCAATGGAATCTGGTCATGGAGGGGTTTCCATTGTCGCTACTAGTGTTTTTTTCTGTAGTAATACACTCTGGAATGCATCCACTCACCTTTTATTTCATGGGTATATTTATATAATATCCTTTTCTCAGCCAACTGTTTTATCAAACCAGTTTGTTTGGGGACTCATGGCTCAGTGGTAGAGCATATGCTTAACATTCAGAAGGCCCTCGGTTCAATCTCCAGCCCCAAAAACAAAAAAGAAAAAGGTATCAATACATACATGTGTAATACATGTCAATATGTATACATATTCTTACCTCCACCAAGAAATACTAACTATGATACCATCAATACCACCAAGCACTGAGCTGTTTTTTTGTTTGTTTGTTTGTTTTTCCTTTGATTTTTAGTCAGGATATATATTGACCTGTAACTGGAATTCTGTGATTGTATTGAAGAACAGATAAAGTGGAGGAAATATGTAGGAAGACCATGGCTACAACGGATGCATTTAAAATGTACCACAATTTTGGTATTAACCCCTCTGATTTGTTTTAACCTTAAAAGGGGGTTCAAATTTTATTATTTAATATTATAAATATAGTGTATTATAAAAGTTAAATTTTATATCATCAGTTTGATTTTCCTATATCAACAACAGTAATAATACCAACAACATCAACAATAATATGAGCCTGTTCACCAAGCACCAGACGCTAGACTAAAGGGCTTCTGCTCTACCTCGATTCATCTTAATAGCACCTCTGTGACATAGCCAGTAAAATCATCCATATTTAACAGATGAGGAAACAGGTCTTTAAAGGTTGAGTAGTGGATTCAGAGTGACTCAGCCAAGAAACTATCAGCTTGGACTTGAACTAGGGTGCATGTGACTCCACGCTTTCAACCCTATCTATCTTTTGATTTGGTATGGGTCCTATGCAGGACTGCCCAGCGTTTTTTGTATGTAATTCTTGTTTGCAGAATTTTTCATGAGTCCCATCTGCAAAACTGGAAATCAGAGACCGGCTTTCTCAGCCTCTCTTGCAGCTGGGGAGTTGGCATGTGATCAGATATACACATATGAAAATTCAATCTGCAGAACTTGAGGAAACAAGCCGTGCACAAACCTATGCATCTTGAGGTACTGTTCTAATGGGGGGTCTTAACGGCCGCCGGCGGTAGAGGGCGCTCTACCGGGTGGCCGGTGCCTGACAATGGTGGCACCTTCATTGTTCTGGTTGTCAACGGAGCCCATTAGAGACCCTCCCAGTTTCTCTGAACTCTCAGTTAGATCTTAATAAATTTTGTTTCTGTTTAAACTAGCTAAAGTTTTGTTATATGGGACTAAGAATCTGAATGGCACAATCCCTTCAGAACTCAGGAATTAGTATTTCAAACAGAACTGCAAATACTTATTTGTTTTGTTTTTCATGAGGTATAGTCAATTTTATTATTAACTATCTTAAATGTCTTCAGATTTTTCTGAATGATTCTTCTAATAATTCATCAAAAGCAGCAGGACAAGCCATCCTCCTCAGCTACAGAGAGAGGTCTGCTGACCTTTTCACCAAATGAGAAACATTTCTTTTATGAATTGAAGTCCAAAAAACTTCAAAAATAATTTCCCCCTTTGGAAGTATTTTCTTTCTTTGCTTCCTTGGTTATTAAAATTAATGTGATGTATCTGGTTCTAACTATGAACTTAATCAAATTCTCATTCCATTGATTTAAGTTTATTCCCAAAGTCAAACTCAGAAACATTTGCTCATTCTCTTCATATATTTCATTCTTATCAAACAGTATCCTTGTTCTCTATCTCTGTTCTACTGATGTGGTGACTACTGCACCTTAAATGGCATTACATTCTTGTGAGCTGTTTGGAACACTTTTTCTCTGAATTTTTCCTACTGACTGGTTTTACCGTTCCCCCTTATTTCTTGTTTACAGGGTAAAAATAAAACAAAAAATAAAGAAGGCTCTTCCCACAGTTCCATCTACTGAACTGTAGTGGTTTCCTTTCCCTTTTGCTGTGATTGCTTTAGGGATGAGTCTACGGTGGGCATGAGAATTTGACTAATCAGATTAAGGATGGAGTAACTTTGGAATGGTTTATCTACTTGATAAAAGGAGAGCTATACATAAAGATGCCATAGTCTGGCTGAGCAAAATAACCAGGAGGTGACAAGCAACTTGAAGGATGAAGCGGGAACTGCTTTATTGCAGAGAAACTCAGCAGGAACTGAGCGGGCACTCAAGGTAGCGAGAGCCGCTTTATTGCGAGACAGCAGAGGTATATATAACCAACTGATTACACACAGCTTGACTCAATTAGCATCATCTAGATACAGCAAACAGCCAATAAGGAATCTCCATTATCTTAATGGCTCGGTGGCGTTGCTTCACAAACCACTCCTCCTGGAAACTGCCAGGCGCCATCTTGACTTGGTTGTGGCCCTCAACATAAAGAAAAACACCTGTATTTTTTACTTTGTGTGTTTTATGCTGCTATGTTGGATATGATGTTTAGGGTTAAGAGAGCCATTTTGCAATTGTGAAGGTATATACATATATAGATAGATTTACAAGATCTGGAAAACAAGAGAGAAGGCATTGGAAAAAAAAAAAATGTTGGAATCCGGAAAACATATGAATGAAGGCAGAGTCAATAAAGCAGAATTCTAACTGGCAATGAGGAAAGCTGAGAACCAACCTAACACTTCAAAGGTCTTTGGAACTGGTAGAACCAGGGACCTCTGGAACATAGGTTGAAGAAAGATAATAAAATAAGAAGACAGCAGTATATCCCCTAAACCCCTTCCTTATCCCATAGAGCTGGCCAATGACCTTCTCCCACACCAGCACAACACTGATGGTTTATTCACTGAAAAAAGTAAAATAGAATTTTCTAGACTTGAGGACAGCTGATTCATACATCCTGTATGTAAATCAGAAATATTAAGTAACTGAGTATTCACTGAAGGCTGAAGGCTGAGACCCTCAGCCCTCCTTACTCACTTGGATTCTAAAATATTTGTAACTGGACCTTAGTACTCTAGGCAGGTAATTAGAACAGTTTCCAAGTCATCTAATCAGCTCAAAAGGAAGAAAGAAAGAACTAAAGATACAGAAATGGAGATAGAGGATAATCACTCAGGGCATCTATAGTGAGGCTCCCACATGAACAAGCTTCACCCACACTCAGAACTGCACATTGTCTTTTGGGTTCTCACTCTTCTTAATCAGGAGCTGACAGCCAAAGATTTCCAATCGTGTGTCTGAGAGAAGTCCCTAAAATAAAAACTGGGGAAAGAAAAAAAAAAAAACAGAAGGAAGCAAAGCAAAGCAACTTGAAGGAAACAGAAACTGTGAAGGGAGAATAAAACTCCAAAAACACTCTCTAATGTTCTCAGAAAGAAAAGAAAATATTTTGTTTCCATAAAACAAGAACCAAATTGTTAGCAGTTTTTAAAAGTATAATCTGAGTGTAAGAATGGGCATGTGAAATTTTCAAATATGCTAACAGAATTTAAAAATCAAAATAAAGCCTGGAAGACAAATTTGAAGAAATCTCCTAAAAGAAGAATTCTAAGCAGAACTAGAGGAAATAAAAATTTTAAATTACAGGTCTAACCCAGAAAGTCCAACACCTAGACATTAGATATTCCAGAGCAACAAGACATAAAAAATAAACAGAAGAAAATACTCCAGAAAAATATCTCAGAACTTCAGAGCATTAAGTCACCAGATAGAAAAGTCTTCCTGGGAGCCATATACTATGAGTAAAAGAAAAAGAAAAAAAAAATCACTCATGGGTTATCAATGTGCATTTCAAAACATTAATGAACTAAGAGGTGATTCTGCCGGCCACCAGAGAGGAAGAGAGTGTCACATATAAGGTATTAGGAATCAAAACGGCTTCAGATTTCTCCACTACAATGCTAAAAGCAAAGCCATTCTGTTAGGATTTGACCAGGAAAACAAGCCACTCCAGGTACAGAAATAGGGACTTATACTACTACTAAGGGTTGAGACTGTGAAGGTCAGGTGAGCTGCCACAGAAGCAGGTGAGATTAGGGATTGGGCCTGGAAGTGATAGAAAATCTCAGCAATCTAAAGTAAATCACTGGTTTCAATCCCAGCCACCAGCACCTCCAAAGCAGAAGACACCCAAGAGCTTGCCTCCAGCCCTTGTGTCTGCCTACAGCAGCCTCTGCAGAATAGCAATTTCTCCTCTTGCGATTTCCATCTTAGATAAGTGCTTCTCATTGACAAATTCAGACTAGACCCACATCTGGAGAAGGAGATTCTAAGATATGCGGTTACCAGTTTCTCCCTCTGATGCAGAGGAGATTCTAGAAGGGGAAATGAAGAGAAGTTGGACAGCAGACAAGCCAGTACAATGACCGTGGAGTGATACCTTGAAAATCCTGAGGGCAAATAACTTCCAACCTAGAATTATATTTCCAACTAAGTAGTTCATCCAGTATGTACATAAAATCAAGAGGTTTCTTAAACACAAACGGTCTCAAAATATTTAACTTCCATGTACCCATTCTCAAGGAGTTCCAAGCACATGCCTGTAATCTCAGCAAATCAGGAAGTTAAGGCAGGAGAACTGCAAGTTGGAGGCCAGCCTCAGTAACTTAGAGAGGCCCAGTTTCTAAATAAAAAATAAAACAAACTGGGGATGTCGCTTAGTTGTAAAGTACCCCTGGGTTTAATTCCTGGTGCCAAAAAAAAAAAAAAAATATTTCCAAGAGGCTTGGCTACACCAAATATATAAAGCAAGAAAGGTTAAGAATTAGAAGTAAAGAGGGGGCTGGGGTTGTGACTCAGTGGTGGAGTGCTCACCTAGCATGTATGGGGCATGGAGTTCGATCCTCAGCACCACATAAAAATAAAATAACGATATTGTGTTCACCTAAAAAGTAAAAAATATTTTTTAAAAAATAATAAAGAAATAAAAGTAAAGGGGAAGAAATGTGATGCAAGAAAGAGACAATCCAATGGGAGAGAGATTAATGGGATTCTCAGAAAGAGAATTTTAAAAACTGGTTCTAGCATGACAGCTATGAGTCAAATACAGAGGACAATCCATCCATATTGGAGATGTGTGATGCAGAACACAGACACATCAAAAGAACTATGTCCAAGATATCCTTTACCAATGGACTGTCTTCTCAACATGAAGACAGCAGGCACAATTGGGTCTGTCCTAGATACTATCTGGGCTTGTCCTGCCAATGAAGTCTCTGCTGTCCTTGCTGCATTAGGCAGGATTCTAAAAGGGTCTCTAAAAAATCTCCACCCCAAACATTACTCCCATGATTACCTTATAGGGCAAAGGGGAATTTTGCAGGTATAATTAAATTGACTAAACAGTTGACTATAAAAATAGGAGATTATCCAAATAGGTCTGAACTAATCACTTGAGCCCTTTAGACACAGCATTTCTCTGGCCAGTAGAAGAAATGGAAGCCTGAGAGATTCTAAGCAAAAGGGAAATTCTCCATCAAGTGGAGGGTGCACTTGAGAGCAGCCTCAACTACCAAGAGCAGTCCCCTCTGACTGCCAAGGAAATGAATTCCAAAAACTTGAGGTAGCTTGGAAATGGACTGTTGCTTAGTTGAGCCTCCAGCTGGGGATCCAATCAACCTACGATCATTTCCAGCTTATGAGATCCTGAGCAAAAGAGTGACCCGAGGAAACTGGGAAATAATAAACGTGCTGTTTTAAAATGCCAGATTTGTGGTGATTTGTCATGTGATGAAAGAAAACCAACACTCTCAACATAAACTGTTGTCTGGATGAACTGGGGAAATTACTTTACCCCAAAGAAGAGATCTGCTTGATTTTCTCCTGAAAGAGAGAAACCATAGAAACTTTGGAAGCAGCGGGAGGCTGCCTACTCTTTGACTATACTTCTGCACTTGTCTAACCCAAACTTCAGACCTCCCCGATGTCCCATCTGAGACACACAGTATATCCTGTGTTTCCCAGAACTCACTCTGCACCCTGATCTCTGGATTCCCACAAGGGGCTCTTGAACTCTCACAAGAACATTAACATCAAGCTTGATCCAGAGATTCATGCAACTTCTCTTTTGAGAGTCTACTATAGTAGTTGGGCTTGTCATTCAGCTGTCAAATATATACAAAGTAGTATTCACAGATATGTATATGTATGAAAAGTATAAAGCAAAGCAAGGAATAATTATCAAAGAAGTCAGCATACTGACTTGAAGAAAGGATGGAGAACATGATTGAAGTGGAGCACATGGAAGACTTCCAAGTTACTGGCAATGATTTCCTGGTAACAAGTAAGCAAGTGTTTGTTTTACCATTATTCTTTCTTTTTTTTTTTTCTTTTTTTGGAACTGGGGGTCGAATCCAGGGCTTTGAGAATGCAAAGCAGACGCTTTGCCATTGAGCTCTATCCCAGCCTTTACCATTATTCTTTCAACTCTGTGTATTTTTATACAGTCTTCTGTATATATTATACTTAACACATAAATGCTTACAAAAGATAATATTATAAAATTAGAAATTGTAAGACATGAAGCTACAAATTAAAATTTTCTTCTAGCTGCTTTGTCTTTAAGTTCCATTCTTTAGACCTTCAGAATGTTAAGAGTTTCATAGTGAACGGTCTCTGAAAATCAGGAACCCACTGGAGTTTTCATAAGTGGGAAAAATGATGGAATGTTTATTAAACTCTATTAGATTGTTATACCAAAATAAATTTCATATGGATCAAGATTTATAGTGAGAATTGAAAGCCTAAAAATAAAAAAGGAAAATATGAGAGAACTATTTTAAAATCCATGAGTAGATAAAGTATTTCTAAGCATGATACAAAATATAAAAGCTATAAAAGTAGTTAAACATGGATACATTTTTTTAAATTCTGCTTAGTGACACCACCACAAATAAACCCAAAAGACATGAAAAACTGGAAACAACTATTTGCATTTCCACAAACTGATAAGAAAAAGACCAATAATTCACTCAAAAAAAAAATGGGCAAAGGATATGAACAGACAAGTTCTCAGGAAAGAAGTTTCAAATGGCTCTTAAACATATGAAAATATGCTCAATCTTCTCCACAATGAGAAATCCAAATTAAACCACCAGATTGGCACAGATAAAATTTTTGATAACACCATGTGGATGAAGGTTAGAAAAACAGATGCTCTCACATATTGCTGGTGGGAGTGCAAACTGGCTCAGCCCCTGTGGAGAACAACTTGACAGTATCTATCAAAATCTAAAATGCATGTTTTGGCAGAAGCCAGGAGTTGTGTACCCCAGAATCAATCCTCTAGATTCCTTGCTAACAGAATCCAGTTGCTCAGGTGGCAGTGTGCCAAGTCCCAAGCAATGGATTTTATGTATTGAGTCGTTTATATTTATTAAGCACTTTCTGTGTGCTAGGCACTGTTCTGGGCCCTATCTGCCAGCGAAGGAAGCCGGATCAAATTCTATCCTTCATGACAATCTGGTTCCTACAGGTTGAGATGCCAGAGTAAAAGGGCAACCATGATATTTTTGATGTCTATTTCATATAATAAATGATTCACATAATTTTTCATCCAAATTGAGACACATTTGAAAGTGCATACTGTAATACAAACGGGCACAAACCATGATTGTCCCAGGCAAACTGGGAAATATGGTCTCCCTTCGTAATCCTGATACCGCCAGTTACTGTGACGAAGTCCTTGTGGGAAACTGTGTGACTCCATTTTTGAGAAACCTCAAGGCCTGTCCAGAGGCAAACCCACAGAGCCTCCCTGCTGAGTTGATTGTCTGTAAATAACTGGAGAGATCCGTGGTGCCAGGTGTCCCTGACTCAGTTAGGCTAGGTGAGGACCCATAGCAACCCCCTAGCAACCACCAATCAGCATGAGACAGGGAAAATATCTGAATGCCAGGTGACCTTGATTGATATCATGATTAGGCAACCCTGCAGTTTATTATATACACTCTTGCAACTCCTCGAGGCCTAAACCAATCAGTTCAAATGTATCCACCACTTGAACTAACAAATCACCCTTACCCAACTTGTTCCCCCGCCAGTGAATGTGCTAATCAATGTTAAGAGTTGTTTGATTTTCCCGCGGTATGAAATGATTTGCTGTGTGATGTTGTGACGCATAGAGTATCCCCCAAAAAACTATAAATCTTCTCTGAACTAAGGACTAGGACTCACTCCTCTGGAGCACTGCATCAGGAACGATTGTGAGTCCAGGCTCGAGTTTGCAATAAAGACTCTTTTGTGATGGCATCAGATTCAGCTCCTGGAGGTTTATTGGGGGTCCCACGAATCTGGCATTACACTTGCTTCCCCAAATGCTGAAGTCTAACACCAGAGAAGCACGCGGAGGCAAAGAGCAGAAAGCAAAAGGTTTTATTAAAGGATCGCAGAGAAGACTTCCCCCCAGAGGAAGAAGGGGATCCGAAAGGCAGAATCTGTGGGATGGGGAGGTCTTACCCCTTTTATATCTAAGGTCTTCTTTTATCCTTCTACATTTCTGTCCTTTATTTTGCTTATTTCCTTCTATCCTGAATGTGAAGGGGGATGCAGGTGAAAAGGTGAAAGGTGGAAAACAGGTAGGGATGTGGCAGGGAAGGAGTGATCCAGGCAAGAAGGGCCTAGGGTGGTTTGATGAGCACCTCCCTATTTGCTGGGAGCTGCTTCATTAACAGTTCTTTAGAATTTGCCGAAGCTTTGGGGACATTAATATTTCAATCTCCCAGGTGTAGTTCTGATTACCCAGGCTCAGATCAGACTCCTTTTCTTTTTGGACTCCGTTTTGTTTATTAAGACTAGCTTTCAGATGGGATTTACCTAGCTACACTAACTACCTATTTTTAAATCTGGCTTCAATCCTACAATAATAATGACATCAAAACTGCCTCCGTGGCTGTTCTGAAGGACGTCCTTCCATTCTAGAGTGATTCCACTAGGGAAGTCTGGAAGAGAAATTAACCCGAGAGAAGATACATATGACAGATAATCATGCAAAGATGCTCAACCCCTTTAATAATGAGGGAAGTTGGAATTAAACCAATAATAAGATGCCTTGGAAGGATTAGAAAGAGAGGAAGGATGTGGTCAGATTGCCTTCAAAGCACATACAACTTTGATTTGAAATTGTAGTGCAGTATATAATTCTCTGGGCATATCTCTTAACATAAAAATGATTAAAACATCATTGCTGAAAATAAGGAGCGGGGAGTATTAAATGATTTCAGTTGTGGGGCCGGGGTTGTGGCTCAGTGGTAGAGTGCTTGCCTAGCATGCACAGGGCACTGGGTTCTATCCTTGGCACCTCGTAAATGTAAAAATGAAGATATTGTGTCCACCTAAAACTAAAAAATAAATATTTAAAAAATTTTTTCAGTTCTTAAAAACAACACAGAACACTAGAATATAAAAAAAAAAAATCTGAATTTCTATCCACTCCCATTTATTTGGCTAGTACTTTCCCAGTTTCCTTGTTACCCCATAGTGGCTAATGAAACAGAGAAACTACTGCCAGAATTCTTCTGGGAAGGATTTCTTCCTGTTAAAGCCAGAATATCCAAAAGGAAAGTTGGCTGGAGCTGACTTTTCCCTCATGCTTCAACCTTGAAAGTGACCGTGAAGCCCACAGCAGCTCTCCCGCAATCACGAAAAACAAGAGTCAACAAGGTTGCAGAGAAGAAAGAGAAGAACTCAGAGCCCTGGATGACCTTGTTGAACAGTGAGACCAATCCTGACAACACTCGAGAGCCTGTGGTTGTGAGTAGAAATGGGAGACAGACTTTTTGTCTGTAATACTTTCTAATATTTCTGAATTTTATTCTGTGAACATCAGTCACTTATCCAAACAAAACTACAATACCTGGGGTCCTATCAATCATTCAGCCTGAAACTGTTGTCTATTTATTTATTTATTTTAGTGGAAATGTAATTGGATGAAACATACTTTGATGGAAAACACAATACAATGGCATACACTGTAAACAAAGGGTGCCTTCACTATCAACTCTTACTGATAAAGCTCCAAGTTGTAAAAATCATTACTGGCAGTCAAATTAAACCTATCTACCTTTTCACCTAATTTATTTGAGAATTATCCAAAGCACTAATTGATATTGATGCCAGAATTAGGCAGTCAGTATAGATAGGTAAAAGAGTCAGGTGGGATCAAGGAGGCCAATTTGAGTGAGTCTGGGGAACTGGAGACTGTCCCCAGAGGGATTAAAATGCTAATGCCTTCAGAGCCTTTCCTCCACTTTATCAAGATAACTGGGTGAAAATACTTTGTGTACAATCAGTGGCTTGAGAAAGTGTGCTCTATATGTGAAATAGGTAATGAATTGCATTCTGCCATCGTGTATAACAAATTAGAATAAATAAATAATTTATAAAAAATTTAAAAACTAAAAAATAAAAAGATAACCGGCCCCTGCACCAAATGCTTTTGAGAAACTCCCTGATTTACAGTTATAAGTATGTTTTTAAATGCTTGCAGTCCAGTTGCTGATTTTAATGTTTGGAAAAAAAAAAAGGAGTACTCATACTTGCAGGCCCTGATTAAGTTTCAAAGACCCAGCCTGCCATGCCTGTCGGTGTGTGATTTCTTCTAAGATTCCCCACATTCCCTCTCCGGCTGTCACCAGATGGGGAGGGCGCCTTGTGAAAATGGCTGTGATCTTTGTTGGGTTTGTCTGGTGCTATACCTCATTGCGACACCAGAGGGCGCGTGGAGGGCCCGCTCTTGTTTTTCTTTAAATCTCCAATCGAAGTCCGTGCTTAGAACAACAAAAGACCCGGAACCCAGGGGCCTGCAGACAAAGAGACAAGGGGAAAAGGCTGCCCGCCCTGTTTTACTGGAGTCGAGTGTGTCCCTCCCCTGCCTTAAGGAACTAGAAATAAACAAATGAAGCCGCAAAATTATGCAATCTTTGTCGCTAACAAAAACCAGAGTATATTAGAATAGGCAACACAGGGCTAGGGAAGAGCATCACAGGTGTGCCTGGGGACTGTTTTGCCTAATATTAGTAACTATAAAAAATATTTTTATTATTTGCTTTTCTGAGTTCAAGAATAACATAAGCCCATGGTAGAGAAATCAGAAAATGTAGAAAAGCAAAAAGGACAATTCAACAGATTCTAACAGGGATGCAGCTATTTTTGCTTTCACTTATTTCTCTCCAGACTTTCAGGATTGATAAACACACAGGAAAATAGGACTCAGCATGCTATTTTGTACTTTTTTTTTTTCTTTTTCATTTACTAGGTTTCTAAGTTTCATTTTTACCTGTAAATCCTGATAACAAAACTTTCCAATCACAAGTCCTTCACAGTTAGGATGATATATTTCAAAACTGCTACAGGAAGCTTTTTTCCTAAAAGAGCAACAACTTGCATACCAGATCTCAGTCTGGTATTTGAAGCGGGAATAAAAGCATGAATTTTCCTGTTGCCGTTGCATTTAGAAGAGGAAACAGGTAAAGGCAACAAGGAGAAAGAAACTATTGCATCCCACCCCCAGAGGCAAAATAAATTTGTCCTTCCCAACAGCCTAAAGACAGTCTCCACGGGGCTATGGGTACTGTGAGTCACCAGCACCTCTGATCCTCTGGGTGGAGCAAGGGCTTGACAGGGCCAGACAGATGAGCACAGCTACTTACCCAGACAGGTCTGCAAGCAATCTGCAAGACAGGAAAAAGTCTGGAACAGGGAGGCTATTGGCTCAGAGCCAATGACCAGCAGGTGGATGCCTCAAAAAGGAGGAAACTTAGCCCGGTTTAGGAATAGAGAAGCAACGCCAAGACCTGATACCCTGGAGACCTCCAGAGACACCTAATCACTGAGCCTGTAGGTTGTAGCAACAGAGCAAAGCGAGGAGATCTTCTAGGCCATAAGCATTTTGTTATCATCATTGGAGCTGTCTGGGTCTCAGTTTCCTTATTTGCATAATGAAAGTGTCAAAAAGATCTGTTAAGGTACCTGCCTGCTCCTCAAGTCTGGGATTTGTGGGGTATGTGTGCTGAAATTAAACTCAGGGCCTCAGCATGCCAGGCAATTGTTCTACCACTGAGCTACACCCCAGCCCCAGCCCACTCTGGAATTTTTAACTATACCCAACTATGCATTATAAAGTTTCCTGACTCCTGGCGCCCTGATCACAGAAGCTCCTCTACTTGCCATTTCCTAAATGCCCACATACAGTTTCATAAGCTCTGAGCCTTTACACTCATGTTTCCCTCTTCTCTGAATGCTGGAGAATTTTTCCCCCTTCTCCTTTAAAGTTCATCCTTCTTTGAAGGCCCTGCTGGAAAGCAGGACTTCAACCATCCCAGCCTTTCCATCTCTGTAATCCCGTGGTGCTTTGCATATACAAACATTCTTTGGCTTTCTAGCTTTGTAGCCTTAATCTTCCTGTGCCTCAGTTTCCTCATTGTAAAAGAGAGAATTATTATATCAAGCTCATAGGATTAATAATAATTGAAAGGTCAATATTGTGTAATGCTCTTAAAACAGAGACTTGGAGACTGGGGCTGTGTTTCAATTGTAGAGCACTTGTCTGGCACATGTAAGGCATGGGTTCGATCTTCAGTACCACATAAAAATAAACAAAATAAAGGTATTGTGTCTATCTACAACTAAATATACATATTTTTTTATTAAAAAAACAGAGCCTTGTACCTAATAGGCTCTCAATAAGCATTAGCTATGCCTCCACCACGGCACTTAACATAATGTAACTACCATGTAAAGGGTCCAACTCCCCTATGAAATTTGAGTTCCTCAAGGGCCAAAAGAAAGTCTTATTCTTTTATCTTTTTTCTTTCGTATGCCCACCCACTCCTCAATGCCTAGGTTCATGCCTGACACAAAGGATAAATCAATAATGTTGATTTTTGTTTTTTCAATAAAGAGGAAAATAAAAGACTGAAGTACTGATTGAATGGGAGGAAAACAGATTTTTTGCCTCTTAGTTTTAACTTTAAACTACTGCTTAAAAAAAAATTAGGTTAGGCAATATTGAAGTATGAGCATCTCCAATAGTTTATTCCCCCCCCACTTTAATAATTTAATCATGTACTCATCTAAATTTGTCCTTCAGGCCTAAATCATAAACATTCACCTTTAAATGTTTATAGAGGGCTAAAATGGTGTGGGTAATTTTGGCCTTAATATATATAAATAATGTTTCTGTGAATGAATATTTATAGAATCCAAAAACTACCCAAGAACAATTTTAGCTTTTATTCAGTTATGGGGAAGAGGGAAGGGAAGAAAAAGTTAATGCCCTGAGCTAAGTTCTTGTTTTCTTTATGTTCAAAGGTTAAGTTGAAGAAAAAAGAATAATAGAGGGGGGAAAAAAAAGAAACACAAGAAAGAAAAAGATAAAACAGGTCTTGAATTGTCCATTTAAAACTTTCTCATCATTTCTCATTACTCTTAGAGTAAAAATTGAAGTCCTTCCAGGTATGGTGGTGCATGCCTGCCCGTAATCCCAGTGGCTCAGGAGACTGAGGCAGGAGGACTGCGAGTTCAAAGCCCACCTCAGCAAAAGCAAGGCACTAAGCAACTCAGCGAGACCCTGTCTCTGAATAAAATACAAAATAGGGCTGGGGATGTTGCTCAGTGGTTGGGTACCCCTGAGTTCAATTCCCAGTAGCCAAAAAAGAAAATTAAAGTCCTTTAAGAGAATGAAAGACACAACTTCAGAGAAAATATTTGCAAAATATATATGGTGAAAAGTCTGGTAGTCAGAATATTTTTTATACTTTCAAAACTCAATAATAAGAAAACAACTCAATTTTCTAAGCGGGCAAAAGATTTGAATGCTCAAGTGAATCCATGAAAAAAAGAATGTTCAAAGGGTTGGGGATATAGCTCAGTTGGTAGAGAGTTTGCCTTGCATGCACAAGGCCCTGGGTTCAATCTACAGCACTGCCACCAAAAAAGGAAAAAAAAAAAAAAATGATAAGATCCTTAACCACTGGGGAAAGGCAATTAAGATTTCAATGAGATGTTGCTACACATCTAGTAGAGTAAGAAGTCCTAATTCAAGGGCTGGGGATGTGGCTCAAGCGGTAGCAAGCTCGCCTGCATGCGTGCGGCCCGGGTTTGATCCTCAGCACCACATACAAAGATGTTGTGTCCGCCGAAAACTTAAATAAATAAATATTTTTAAAAAATTCTCTCTCTCTGTCTCTCTCACTCTCTCTTTAAAAAAAAAAAAAAAAAGTCCTAATTTAAAAAAAAAAAAAAACACTTACCTTACAACACACAACACTGCTATGGTATGTTAAAGGCTGGGCCCTGGGCTGGGGATGTGGCTCAAGCGGTAACCCTGGCAGGCGCGGGGTGCTGGGTTCGATCCTCAATACCACATAAAATAAAAAAAATAAAAGATGTTGTGGGGGAAAAAAAAAAAAAGGTTGGGCCCTATTGGGAGGTAGTGGAATCTTTAGAAGGTTGAGCCAAATGGAAGATAGTTTGGTCATTGGGAATATGTCCTCTTCTCTCTCTTTGCTTCCTGGCCCCCATAAGGTAAACAGCTTCCTCTTCCACACAGTCTCACCATATTGCATTGTTTCAAAGGCAGTGGGACCATGAACTGAAACCTCAGAAACTGTGAGTCAAAGTAAACCTTTCCTCCTCATAAGTTGATTTATCTCAGACATCTGTTATGGTAATGGAAAGCTGACTGACACAAATGCCAAGTACTTGCAAAGAAGTGGAATAATAAGATTTCTCATGTATTTTTTGGAGGATCAAAATGTTACAGTCACTTAGGAAAACATTGTGGCAGTTTCTCACAAAGATAAACATGTTTACCCTAAAACCCAACAAAGCTGATCCTATGAAGGCATAGATTCATGAAAAAATCTGCATACTCAGGTTTTATATTTATATATCTATATTTTTAATAATCAGAAAACTGAAGACAACACAAAAGTCCATCAACTAGTAAATGGATAAACAAATAAACATCCATAAAATAGAATATTAATCAACAATTAAAAAAAAAAAACATCATGAATGACTCTCAAAAGCATTACACTAAGTGACAGAAGCCATATTCAAAAGTCCCAGACTATACAATTCCATTAATATGACATTCTGGAAATGGATATCAGGTCAGTTGGTTCTCTGGGGATGCAGGAAGGTAAATGACTTCCAAGGGATAAGCCAACTTTGTGATGGAAAGGATGGAGCAAAGGAAATAATCTATATCCTGATTATGGCCAAAATTCATAGAATGGCACACCTAACATGAGTGAATTCTGCTATATGTAAATTATACTTCAACAAACCCTAAAAATAGTAAATAGGTAAGTGGATGGATAGAGAGATGATAGGCAGGTAGGTAGGTAGGTAGATATGAATAAGAGGCCCCAAAAAAGTCCTTAACACAGCCTGGGAGACCCAGCATCATCCTCCTCCCTTCAGCCTTATCTTTGTCCCTCCTATGATCTTCCTCCCTCCCTCCCCCCCCTTCCTCAACCTACTTCAGCCTTCTTTCAAACCCTCTATTTACCACATTTCCTCAGTTCCTATAACCTTTGCACATCCAATTCTATCTATTTAAGATGCCCTTCCCTCTGCATTATCTTCTTGGTAACTGTCAAAGCTGTAATTTTACATTTTTGTGTTATCCTTTGATTATTGAAAAGTGTCTCCTCCACCAAAATGAAAGTTCCTTGAGATCTTTGTTCATCACTGTGTCTCCAGTATCCAGTACTGTACTTGACATACACAATGAGTACTCATATGAGGAGGTCATATCTAATAGACTCTTCCATGTCTCAGCCTTAACACACCCAAAACTGGAATTCTGATCATCCCTCCAGAATACTGCTCCACATGCAGGGCTGCCATGTTGCACAATTCCAAGGGGCACCACCATCACAGAGAGTCTGTGAATGGCGTCCTGCCTCTTCCTCACTTATATCCTTAGTCCATTTTGTGCTGCCATAACAGAACACCTGAGAGTTGGTAATTTATAAAGAATGTTTATTTATTGCAGTTCTGGAGGCCAGGAAGTCCAAGGTCAAGGATGCCACATCATCCCATGGTAAAAGGCAAAGGGGTAAAACAGCACAAACCCATGCACGGTGGGAAAGAAAAGAGTGAAACTTATCCTTCCATCAGGAACCCACTTCCAAGACAACTAACCCAAAGTCTTCAATAATAGCATAAATCCATTTATAAGGACACAGCCTTCATGATTTAATCATCTCTTAAATGCCCTACTTCTCAAAACCTTTACATCAGGGATGAAGTTTCCAACAAATGAATTTGGAGGAGACATTTGAACCTTAGTATGCTCTTCATGTGCAATATCAAAATGAATAGTGCCCTGTAAAGTCGCATATCATCCTTCTCCAGCTCAGTGATGGCAACTCCATCTTTCCACTTGCTCATGCTACAAAATTTTAGAGTCATCTTTGATTCCTCTTTCACTCTCATACCTCAAATTTACTTGATCAAGGAATTCTATTGGAATGGTGCTGAGAAAACTGGACATCCATAGGTAGAAGAATGAAAAGTGACCTCTATCTTTCACCCTGCACAAAAGTCAACTCAAAATGGATCAGACTTAGAAATTAGACCAGAAACTCTGCAACTGCTAGAAGAAAATGTAGGCCCAACACTCCAACATATTGGCTCATAAATTAACCTCTTTAACAAGACTCCTAAAGCACAGAAATAAAACCAAGAATCAATAATTGAGACAACATCAACCTCTAATTAAAAAGCTTCTGCACAGCAAAGGAAAGAAGAACAGATCCCACAGAGTGGGAGATCTTTGCCACCTGCTCCTCAGATAGGGCATTAATATCCAGAATCTATAAAGAACTCAAAACACTTAACACTCAAAAATAAATAGCCCAATTAATAAATGGGCAAAAGAACTAAACAGACACTTCTCAAAGGAAGAAATACAAATGGCCAACAAATATATGAAAAAAATTTCTATCAACTCTAGCAATCAGGGAAAGGCAAATCAAGTGAGAATTCATCTTCATTCCAGTTAGAATGGCATTTATCAAAAGTACACATAGTGATAAATGTTGGCAAGTATATAGGGGGGAAAGCACACTCATATGTTATTGGGTGGAGCTGCAAATTAATGCAACCACTCTGAAAAGCAATATGAGGTTTCTCAAAAAACTAATAATGGAACACTCTATGACCCAGCCACACCAATCCTCAGTACATACCCGAAAGATCTAAAATCAGCATCTTGTAGAGATACAGCCACATCAATATTTATAGCAGCACAATTCACATGGGCCAAGCTATAGAATCAATTTAGGTGCTCTTCAACAAATGAATGGTTAAGGAAAAAAATACACACACACACACACACACACACAAAATGAAGTATTACTAGCCATAAAGAAGAATGAAATTATGACATTTACTAATAAATTGATGAAACTGGAGACTATCATACTAAGTGAAATAAGTAAGACCCAGAAAGTCAAACATCAAATGTTTTCTCTTATGTGCAGAAGGTAGTCCAAAATAGGAAAAAGAGACAAAAGAAAAAGAAATCAAGGGGTAAAGGGGATTCTACCAAAGTAGAAGAAAGATCAGTGGAGTAGAGGAAGGGGATTGACAGGGAGGAAGGAGGGAACAGATATGAGAAGAACAGTGGAATGAGGCTGACCTAACTTTCCTGTGTACATATATGAAAACACCACAGTGAATCTCACCATTATGTATATCCACAAGTCACTAATTTAATTATATGTAAGTAAATAGCATAAATATCAGTAGAGTAGAGGGCAGGGAACAGGGGAATGGAGGAGGGGAAGGAAAGGGGAAATAATAGGGACTTTACTAGAGCAAATTATATTCCGTGCTTTTATAATCATGTCAAAATGAATCCAAATGTTATGTATAACTACAAAGAACCAATATAAAAAAGGAAAAAAAGAAAAAAGAAAGAAAAGAAATTCTGTTGGTTCTAACTTGAAAATATATCAGCACTGCTCACCTTCTCTATGACTCTCATCTAGTCTGAGATCTTCATCCTCTATGTGGATTAATACAATAGACTCCATTAGTCTCCCTGCTTCTGTTTTTTCTTCCTACAGTCTACTGCCAACCATGTAGCCAAAGTCCCTTTAAAATATAAATCAGGCTGAGTGTGGTGGCACACACTTGTAATTCCAGCAGCTTGGGAGTCTGAGGCAGGAGGATCACAAGTTCAAAAGCAACCTCAGCAATTTAGCTTAGGACCTAAGCAATTTAGCAAGACTCTGTCTCTAAATGAAAAATAAAAAGGACCAGAGATGTAGCTCAGTAGTTAAGTGCCCCAGGTTCAATCCCCAGTACTAAAAATAAAACAAACAAATATCAGACTATCTTTACAGTCACTTTTGAGGCCCCCAGGCCTCTCAGAGTTACATAACCATTGTCACTTCCTTCCTTCAAGTTTGGTCAAATGTTAGCTTTAAAAAAAAAATTATAGTTGTAGGTGGACAGCATGCCTTTATTTTATTTGTTTATTTTTATGTGGTGCTGAGGATCGAATCCAATGCCTCACACTTGCTAGGCAAGCGCTCTAACACTGAGCCACAACTCCAGCGCAAATGTTAGCGTCTTAATAAGGCCTATGTTGAACATCTTATTTAACTGATCATTCTCCAAATACCCTATTCTCTTTTCTAATATTTTGCTCTTACTTTTATTTATTATACTCATTGTTCACTGTCTTTTTTCCTTCAACTAGAACATAAGTTCCACCTGAACAAGATTTATTTGCTAAAAATCTTACCATACATCTGAAACAATGTCTGGCACACATCATGGATTGTTAAGTGAATGAGTAACTACAAAGTGTCTGTTAAGTAATTTGAGATTACTCAATAGTAGTATAGGAACAAGCAGGACACGTGCTTACACTAGTTATAAAGTTTTCTCTGCATGGCATGTATTTGTTTGTTAATACGCATATATAAGGAAATTTGCAACAGGGTGAAAATAGCAGCGGAATTACTATCAAAGCTTGGATGATTCCTGGCCTCTCACCACTTCCTACTTGTGTGACCCTTACAAAATTCTATTTAGGGACTGATAAGGCATCTACCTGTAAAATAAAAATATTTACCCTATTGGCCTCATGGGGCTGTTAGAAGATGAAATGAATTGTTTAGCAAGCTGCGATAAGCTACCCAAACAGTTATTTAAGCAGAGCAAGACTTGAACTTCTCAATAATATTGATTGCCATCATGCAATCTAGAGAGATTTCTCTCCAGGGTATTCAGTGCCCTCTGTGCTGCCAGTCACATTCTTAACCTTTATGTTCTCCAGCGCTGACAGTGAGAAATCTCTGAACTCCGTTACCCTGTTCAGGTTAATTACCCTCTCTTTTCCTTTCCATTTTAGGAAGATGGACAACAGGTGCTAAGTTCCCTGCTCTCTGATCTCTGCTGACTCAGGCAACTTCTTAGTTTCCCCAGGGAGGCAAAAAGAGCAGTAACAACATGTGTCTCAACATCAGCATAGCTTTACCAGAGCTTCAGTGGATGGTCTCTCCTGGAAAGTAAAAAGATTAAGCCTCTTCGATCACATGAAGAACAGGGGGCAAACATGTGATTCAGGAGACCTTGAGTTCTCAACATATGGCTCTGTCAAAGGAGGGACCTGGGACAAGTCCTTTGTATCTTATCACAAAAAGGATGCCGCCATTGTTATCCCAGTGACTTTTGGCATAGAGTTATTTGAGGGTAAGAAGTGGAAAGAGTCACCAGGACAAAGAGGGGGTTTATTTTTAGTTGTTGAGGGTTTGGGTATATTTAGGAGTGAAAAAATAATAATTCATGCCAAAACACTCGGCAGAAATTGCCATTGGTTGATATTTGCATTAGACAAATTATCCTTTTCATCAGATGAAAAGTAGCATGTAATTTATGATCTATAAAAATACATTGATTTTTAGTACACGGCAAGAAAGGGCTTCTTTTTTTCGAGGGGGGCGGTTCTCTGTGTGCCTGGGATTGAACTCAGGGTTGCTCAACACTGAGCCACATCCCCAACCCTATTTTGTATTTTATTTAGAGACAGGGTCTCACTGAGTTGCTTAGTGCTTCCATTTGCTGAGGCTGGCTTTGAACTAGCAATCCTCCTGCCTCAGCCTCTCAAGCCCTGGGATTACTGGTGTGCTCCACCTGGCCCTGGCCAGCCAAGAAAGGGATTTCTTAAAACATGTGAGTTTAAGTTCTAAACTGAATCTTTTCAATCACGCAGTTTATTAGTGACTCTAAATACACTGGTTTAGAGACAGTCAAAAGTTGACATGAGAGGCCCTCTTTGACCCACTGGGAAAATAGCTTGCTCCTGTTTATGGAAAGATTTAGGATGGCACAAATACTTTCCTGACTTTTTTGTTTAAACAGTAACACATCCTTATTTTGAATTTTAAATTTAAGCGCATTACTTGGTCATTTACATATTCTTTATGTCATTCTAAGCAAATCGAAGACACTACCTAGAATTTGTAGACAAATTGTATCAGGAACAGGCCGGTGATAAAATTTCATACGGCTGCAGCTGGTCAAAGGCTGAGCCCTTTTGTGTCGCGAAAGCATAGAATTGTCTGAGAGGCCCCAGGCTGTGGGGCGACTCTGACTGCAGCAGACATCTGACAACCGTTGGGTACCCTTGAACTTCAACTTCCGAATGAAAATTAAAATTTGTGAGGGTGAAAATTCTGTTTCAAGTCACATATCCTTCCTTGGTCCTGATTAAATCCAACCAAAAACTCATGCCAACCACCTAAATCACTTGGAAAGCATAAAGAACCCCGGGAAGCTATTTTTACACAATTCACCACCACTGAAATTGGAAGCATTTTTGTTTCACTCATCCTATACCACTTATCCCTTCCGCCCCCAAAGAAAAAGGGTCTAAGACCGCCAGGGAAGATAATCAGAGCAACTACTCCAGGAAGGTGGTCTTTCACACTTCCTGGCGGCACACCAAAGAGAAACAGAACCCAGGAGGGGACCTGAACACTCCTTGAAGAAATACCTGAGCAAGGGAATGTGCATGGCTCCTCGTTAGTATAGTGGTTAGTATCCCCGCCTGTCACGCGGGAGACCGGGGTTCAATTCCCCGACGGGGAGGTTCTCATCCTTTTAATATCCCGATACTACTTTTAAAAATTCAACCCTCATGACATTGCTGTCAAATATAAGATGCCGAGACATCCTTTCTAAATGCACAACCCTGTATTTTCAAAATGATCACCTTTACGCTTAAGGCACAGTGTGGAATGAAAGCTGACCTGAGAGAAAAAACTACATTGTTGACAAAGGCGGAAAGGAAAGCGCAGACTCTGGCGGGCCCCTAGCTCGCCCTGGGCGCCAGATGGCACCGGTCCGCGCGTGCGCAGTGGCTCCCCTGTCGAATCCAACTCAGGGTCACGAACTCACGCGCCATCCGTGGGGGAGGGGAGAGGAAGGACGGCGTCTCCGCCCCTAACGGGCGGGGGCGGGGCACACAAGAACGGAAATGGCTCGATAAAGAAGAGGAAGGACCGTTTTCTCCTGACCCTGGGGGCCCGCTTAACCGGGTGACCCTATCGCGGTTCCCCGCTGGCTATGTCTCAATCTAGGTAGAGAGCTAGTTGTCGGGGACAGTTGAGCTCTGAAGGAGTCGGTCTCCAGCTCCGACAGATACCGAGTGGAAGGAAAGCAAGAAAAGGCGGGGTTCAGCCGGAAGAAGCGCCATGTTATCGGAGTCCTAAGAAACCGCGCGAGCCATAGCCCAGCAGGACCTCGTGGCGCAACGGTAGCGCGTCTGACTCCAGATCAGAAGGCTGCGTGTTCGAATCACGTCGGGGTCATGGGCTTCTTTTTTTTTCTTTCTGAAATTATCCGTTTGTACAATCTTCGATGCGTCCCCGCCATTTTTCGAAAATGATTTTAGTGTTAAAAAACAAAAGTCTTCCTCGGTTAAAAGTTATCCTAGTAACCTTTAGTCTGCAGAAAGATAAAGCTTACCACATAGTAAAAAGCCTTAAGGATGGTGTTTGTACTGTCTGGTCTTGTACAGTGAGTTTTTTGTTATTACCGAGAATTAAGCCTACAGAGTGGAAGGGTTACCTCTGCATCACTGAGCATATCAGCCCACTGCGGTCCTTTGTAGCGTATATGCAATATACTGTGCTGGCTGCTTTTCCGAAAATGATTTTAGGCCATTTGCCTTTTAAAAGCAAGTACAACAGAGTACTGTTTTGAATATTATGATTTACAAGTTTTAGCCCTTACTGGGTGCCACAGGCACTGTGAAAACCGTACAACGTGTGACCAATATAACATGAGGCTGTGGCACACAGGTTTTAGTGATCTGCCAAGGGTCACCCAAGATTGCAATCAGCTAAGTGACTCCAGATAGCCCTCTAAATGTTTGATTTTAAAAAGGTGGGGGAGTGGGGAACTATTGAAAGAATGTCTTACAAGCTGCAGGAATACATTTTCATCAATTTCAAGTGAGTTGTAACAAGTAACAAGTCACATACCACTTTTGACTGATAATCTCTTTATACTAAAGAGTGCCTTCTTAAAGGTAATGTATACAAATATTTGTTGCACACACACACACAAAAAGAAAAGAATAACAGGCTATGAGAAATATTTTTAGGTTTTTATTGGATATTTCTATAAAAGCCCCTGCTCAATATTTTGAAAATATCAAATAATAATTTCTAATGATTCAACCTAGTGTAGCCATATAGCTAGACATTGTATTTTCAGTTGATGTGGTTTGTTTTTTCTCTCTGCTGTTCAATTTGAAAATAGATTGATTTCAACAGATATTTATGAGACCTCCCCAATTATGATGAATCTGGTGTTGTAGATGAGGGTGACAGTAAAATTTACATTGAGTAAATTTTTTTTCTTTTTTGAGGATCAGGAGACATATATTTTAAGCCCCCCTCCCCAATACTATGTTTTATGCCACAAAAGTAGCATAAACCAAATGGTATGGGGTGCTAAAAACAGGGAGATTAACTCAGCAGTTTGTTATATGAGCTGGTAACAATGTGATACAACCTGCTGTGTCTACATCACAAAAATGTGATTTTATACAAATGAAACAACATGCTTCTTACAAGTGAAGATCAAAGAAGTACTGTTACAGAAATATGCTGTATTTACAAAGGTTCCAGGATGAAGAAAGAAGATTGCTTCTGTTAATGAGCTAAATTGTCCTCCCAAAGTCTTATGTTGAAGCCCTAATCCCCAGTACATTGAAATATGAATATATTGGGAGACAGGCCTTTAAAGAGATGATAAAGTGAAAATTAAGCCATTAGAGTGGCTCCTAATCCAGTCTGATTGGTGTCATCCTTTAAAGATTAAATTTGGACCTACAAACATTAAATATATATATACACACACACACATACACACACATATACATACACACTCAGAGGAAAGGCCATGCAAGAACAGAACAAGAAGTCAGTCATATACAAGGTGAGGTTTAGCACCTTAACCTTGTACTTCTAGCCTCCAGAGCTAACACAGCTTCCTTGGAGACCACTTAGTTCTTCAGTATGGCCAGAGAAGAAGGAAAAAAAAAAAAAACTGGAGAGGTAAACAAGACAGATGACACAGGACCTTTTACATTATAATTTAGATTTTATTTTGAGGATAATGCAGAGCTATTATTCACAATTTTGATGATACATCAAAATGTTTTCTAAGCTGTAAAGCAGTTTATATACACATTGTTATTAATACTATTATATGCACTGTAAAACTTTCACTTCACTGTTCCCATCTTCTTTCCCAAAGGTGAACATACATGGTTTCTTAGAATGGTCCATTGACTGACTTGCTGTAACTTTTAATTAACCTAAACCCAACACTTTATTTTAACTTGATCTTTATATAGGGTTGATGTGTGGAAAGAAGATCTAGAATACACAGATCCATATCTGAATCCAAATTCTGACTTTGTTCCATTTCACTAAAAATTTTCCAGAGTATTATTATTTTTTTAATTTTTTTTTAGTTGATGGGCCTTTATTTTATTTATTTATCTGTATGTGGTGCTGAGAATCAAACCCAGTGCCTCACACATGTGAGGCAAGTGCTCTACCACAACCCTAGCCATTATTGTTTATTGTTTATCCCCAGCATTACAAAAAAAAAGAAAAAAAATGATATTATTTATTCTTAAAAGGGGATTAATTCACTAGTACACAATTGTCTGAGCTATGTATGTCACCTGATAAATAACTGTTCTCTTCTGCCATTATTTGAAATCAGTTACCTAAAATAGATCTGGATAAGTTGATGAAATGGAGTTTGGGGATAGGCAAAATTGAAATATTCTAATTCTGATAAACCAAGTGATTGCTTGACTTCTCACATTAATTTAAAAAGAAAAATATTTGTGGTTTAAATTCATATGTGTTTATTATAAAAATCTTGGAGAAATCACCCATGCCCCACTACCCCTGGGAACTACTACAAACATTTTGGTCCATATGAGGTTAGTATGTTTTTCTTTGAATAGATTTTTAAATATGCACATCTCCACACACACTGTTACATCTATGTTCTTTATAGAACTGCAATCTCCTTCTACATAGTACTCCATTTTTTCTACTTTTTACATAATGTTACTGTGAACATTTTCTCACTTTTTTCTTTTCTTTTCTTGAGGTGCTGGGGATTGAACCCAGGACCTTGTGCATGCGAGGAAGCACTCTACTAACTGAGCTCTACCCCCAGCTCTTCCTCATATTCTTAAACATCAAGAACATGATTTTAATGACCATGAAATATATGGATTTTTATGACCATAATATCATAGATATTTCACAAATTATTTAGCCAGTTCCTTATTGTAGATTTCAGTTTTTATTTTTCACCATTATAAATAATAAAACAACAAATATGAACAAACTCTACTTTTGATTATTTCCTTGGAACAAATTCCCAGAAATGGCTTAAGGGAAATAAACATTTTTTAAGGATTTTGGCTCTTCTATTTTTGACATCATTTTAAAAGTAAACCGATCTTCTGTTTGAAGTGACTTCTTTTTGAAATGACACCCTGAAGTTCATAGTCAATCCCATGAAAAACAAAAAAGTCAGCTGTATATTAATAACACGGGAAATGGAGGCAGTTATCCAAATGATTAAGAAAGCTATGAAAAAGTTTTCTTACAAAATAATTGGAGCAAATTTTTTTTTTTTTTTTTAGTTTTGTCTCATTTATTTTTATGTGATGCTGAGGATCGAACCCAGGGCCCCACACATGTTAGGCAAGTGCTCCACCATTGAGTCACAACCCCAGCCCCTTAGTTCTGTTTTAGCATAGAATATCTTTCCATTGATTCTCAGGGCTTGGAGCCTTGATATTGTATTTTAAGGATTTTTAATACTTGTTTTAACATAAGAAATCAATTTTTTATTGGATGAATATTATAAAATACATAGCTTCCCCCCCCCCCCTTAATTCAGAACATTTCACAAAGAAATGAGAGTTTTTAAGCATTGTTATTCTGGCCCTATTGTCAAAATGTCTGGTCAAGGTTGGTGTCATGCATGAGAAAGGGTACTAAAAGAAGCAAGTCTTTGAAATGGGAAGGACCCTGAATACAAATGGTAGAACTTACTTATGATAGTACAAATCTTCAATTGGAAAAAAAGAAAAGATGCAAGAGAAAATGAGGGAAATTTGACAGTTCTGGAGGTTGAAGCAGTCTCAACAGATGGTTTTAATTTTCTTAAATATGTGGCAAGGTCACAAGCTGAAAAAGGAAGTGGAGGAAAGGGATGTGAGAAATTTGAGGAGAGAATTAAAGGTAAGAATGGTTAATCCAGAGAATGGAATGACTTTGCCAAATAGTGTTGAGAGCTCCTATGAGGACTAAAGTCTTTTGAATTAAACCAGTCAATCCATTTCATGACTTTTGTACAGCAATATTTGCTGTTCAGATGCAAGTAAGAAAAAATTCAATTGAAGCAGGGTTAAATCCAAGAAAGGTTGAGGTTACTCCAACAAAGAAAGAGGAGAGGCATTGAGTTAAGAGAGTTGAAGATATTTACCAAAATGTTGATCAGGGGGGCTGGGGGTATAGCTCAGTGGTAGAGCGCTCTACCACTAGCATGTATGAGGCTCTACTATTAGCATGTATGAGGCTCTACCACTAGCATGTATGAGGCACTGGGTTCGACTCTTAGCACTGCATATAAAATAAATGTCCATCAACAACTAAAAAATGTTGGTCAGGATGAGTTGATAATGGCAGAAGCAGGAAAATAGAAAATGTTAGACTTAAAAAGGATTAATGATTTAGAAGTCTTAGGTTAGGGACACTACAATAAGCTGGAAAAAAAAAAAGGCTAGTGGTTAACAATTGGGATCCTTAAAATTGAGATTTAGAGAGTAAGGTAGGGCTGGAGATGTGGCTCAGTTGGTAGAGTGCCTGCCTCACATGCACAAGGCCCTGGGTTCAATCCCCAGCACCACCAAAACAAAAAAAACAAAACTGTAGAGAGTAAGGTAGTTGATTTGGGACATTGGGACAAAGCCAGTTGTCACTCTTCATAAAACATTTCTTCTTTCCGATTCACTTCTGCCTGTGGCCACATTCTGCATACTGGGTCCAAGGCAGCTACAACATCTTTCAGGTTTGGACTAAAAGGACATCACCAGCATCCTTGGGTTCCCAGCTTATAGACAGCAGGTCATGGGTCATAGGTCATTCCCCAATCATGTCTAAAGTAGAAAGCTCCTGGAGTAGTAGATTTCACTTCACTCACAGCTTTTTGCATCTGACCCTTAGGGGATGCCTACAATGATTCTGACCCTACCAGGTACTGTGTGGCCTCCCATGCTTTCCCTTGAAATCTTTTTTTTTTTTTTTTTTTTAGAGAGAGAGAGAGAGAATTTTTAATATTTATTTTTCAGTTTTCGGCAGACACAACATCTTTGTTTGTATGTGGTGCTGAGGATCGAACCAGGGCCGCATGCATGCCAGACAAGCGCGCTACCGCTTGAGCCACATCCCCAGCCCTCCCTTGAAATCTTGGTGGAAGCCTCCATCACCCTGTACCTCTTGCTTTTTGTACAGCTACAAAACGAGCACCATGTACAAGATGCCAGGGTTCACCACCAACAGGAAGAATCGACAGGCCCCCTTGGAATGTGAGTACAATGGCTTTTGAGTGCCTGGCAACTGAACCATGGGAAACAATTTCCTAGGCAGCCCTGTGCCAGCAAGGAGTCCTATGGCTCTCTTCTCAAAGCAAAATCTTTCAAATTAGTTTACAATTTTTACACTCTTGAGCCTGGGATGGGTGGGAGTATGGCCAATTCCTTAGAAGTCCTCAAGGCCTAATCCCACAGCCATGATACAAAGCACTTGGCTTCTTTTTAATGGTACTAATCTCTTCAGCAACCACATCTTCCTTGGTCCCAAACTGCAAATTTTAAAAATCTTTCTGCTCTTCTTTTTGCTTCTCATTCTCACTGTAAATCTGGCTCAATTAGCCATCAATAGCCATTGCAGATCCTGAATGCTGTGCTGTCTTATGTGGGGAGCCACAGTGAATGACCACACCTTCCAGTCCTGATGCCTCAAAATTCTGACCAACCACTGCATGCACTGTGGCTTGGGTGGGGTCTAGCTTGGAAAGTAAGGGGTCTTTGTGGGGTGTGCCCCTAGGGTTGAGTAACACTCACCTGCCCTTTTTTGGATAGAACTTTATAAGAACAAGAGTCCCCCCAATAAAAGCTCACTTCCAAACATGTTTTCTCTATCTTGCCAGCCTCTCATGACTTTCTCTTGCCCTTCCTTTTGGGGAGCCTGAGGCTGAGAGCGGGGAAGCCATCCTGAAGCTTGTGTAAAGGTAAATTGTGTCTGTGTTTTATTTGGTTTCCCTGCAAATTCACAAGAGTCATCTTAATTTCAGCTGCCCATTGCTGGTCGGCAGTCTTGAAATTTCTTCTACCAGATTATTCTGTCACCTTTAAATTCAGCCTCACACAAAGTCTCAGGGCGTGGACAAAACATAGGTAAGTTTTTTGCTAGAATGTAATGGTCTCTAATCCCAATTCCCAATAGAGTCCTCATTTCCTTTGGAAACCTCATCGGCACAGTCTTTACTTTTGCATTCCTATCAGCATTCTGGTTTTATAAATTACCACCAGAGTCACCTATTAAGTTCCCCATACAACATTCTAAGCCCGACTTCTAGCCCGATTCTCCAAACTTTTCCTGCAAACCAGTTCCAAAGGTTTCTGAATCACATGGTCAGATACAGTCACAGTAACAATTCCATTTCTGGTACCAATCTTCTGTGTTAGTCAACTGAATTGTTTCACAATTTCAATGGCCGCTTGGACTCATTGATTTGGGACTCTGGCAAGGCAGGACATCATGGTAGAGAGTGCACAGTGGCAGAGAGCAGCTTACCTGAGATGGCCAGAAAGCAGAAAGAGAGGTGCCAGAGACAAAATATACCCTTTAAGGGCCTCTACCTATTTACTTTTTCTTGGCCCCTCCTCCTAAAATTTCTACCACCTTTCATAACCCATTAAGCTATGAATCCATCATTGGATTAATCCATTTATGAGGTCACAGCTCTACTAAAAGGTCCCACCTCAGAACACTGTTGCATTGGGAACAAAGTCTTCAACTCTTGAGATTTTGTGGAGTATTTAATATCTATACCATAGCAAGCCTCACATTTCACACTCATTCAACAGTGTTTATTGTTTGTGTGTGTGTGTGCTAACCACCAAGGGCACCCAAATGAATGAGATGTAGTGAGCCATTGCTCATTGACAAAATGGGAGCAAAGATTTCAGCTTCAAGGTCTATGGACCAATCAAGTGATGCTGATCATGAGACAGTATGTGACATGTATCAGTATTTAGTTAACATCCATTTTCTTCTCCTTTTCTTTTCTTTTCCCCACCACAGTCTCAAAATTCAGCTCCTCAAATGCAAGACCATGTCTGAGAAAGCCCATGTGGGCTTGAGCATCCTGGCTTAGAGTGTGCTCTCTTGCATGCTTCCTTCTCTCCGTCTAGATTCTGATTGGTTTCTGAAGCATTCATGACTTTCAAAGCCTGCCTTCTACTTTTCCATTTTCTTTTTTCTCTGTGGTGCATCCTGAGCAGTTTCTTCAGGACTATCTTCTAGTTCACAAATTCTCCCATCAGCTTTGTCTAGCTTACTGTGTGTCCAATGTGTTGTGGGTCCCCAGTGCTCTTGGATGGGCTCTATGTGTGTTCAGCTTGATTATGGAGGGCACTTGGTCCTTTACTTACACAGAGAGTAGATCTTATAGGAGTCAGACTCAAGTCAAATTCAAAATGAGAAAAACATTCATCTTACTAGGTGCTAAAGAAAAATCTTCTGGTGACTATTTGGAAGATAAGCCAGAGATATTTGAGGAGTAGGGAACCTCCTGATGAACTCAATTGGGGAATGAACTAAATTATTAAATATATTTAATCAGCCTGTCTGAATATCTATGTCTGTTGCAACCATAGCTTAAATAGATACCCAGGAGGTGTAACACATGTGTTACAGTGTTTTGAGGAAGTGGACTTTGGAATCAAGATGTGTGAGAAGGGTCCCTGAACCTCAGTTTCCTCACCTATAAAATGGAAATAAGATCACCAATTCCAAGTTTGACCTTAATTTGACCTCCACTTGGTGTTGCACCATCACTGGGATCACACACTCAGGTCTCCTTGTATCTCCATCTCCCTGAGCTCGTTTATGCCCAGGACCTTTCTCCTTGCTATTCCCTCTCCCTAAAACACATTTCCCCAGATTCTCCCAGGGTTGGAGGCTGGCCCTCAGTTAGTTCTTATAAATAGCAAGTTGGATCCTCTTTTCTTTTCATTCTTCCAGACTATGCCCCAGAACTCTACCAATGAAAAGACTGTAACAGCTCCATCATGGACATATGGAGCCTTGATGTCCTTCTGTCCTTCATAAGAGTCCTCCCACTTAACAAACATCATATTTTTCTAACTGAAGAAGCAGGTCTTGCACACATGGTACAACTTTCCCTCTCACGTTTTCATGAAGTGATAAGTGTCATCAGTTACTGACCGACCCCACAAAGAATACCACGGTAGACTAAGTCGCAAGGCACCATGACTAAACTAATGTGAGGAATATTCATTGATTTATTCTAGGGAGCCACTCCCCAGCCACCTAGAACCTCACAACTGAGGGTCATGTTTGACATGGTTTGTGGTCCATATGAAACCTGAGTATCTTAGGTAACCAGAAAATTTGATGAGATTATAGCTATCTTTCTAATGCTCCAGCACAAACAAACCAGGGGGACTGATCAGTCCAAGTTAACCCTATCCTACGCATCCAAAAGTGGGCCCAGCCCATTCCCTTCCAATCCTTTCAGCTTCAGTCTCTGTTCAAAAAAGAGTGCCAGTGAGCCTGCTCTTTACTTCTTTCCCTTTTTGTCCTGTGAGCTGTAGCTGCCTCAGGAGGACTGTCAGGACAGAAGGGCATAGAAGACCCAGTCTGCCTGCCATTCCCCTCTGCAACTTGCAAACAAGGATACCCCAATCCAGTATAGTCCCACAACATATTCTTGCAGCCCCCCTCGCCCAGCCCCTTGTTGAGCACAGTGGGTAGGGGGCAGAGAGCAGCAAGTCCTCCTGGGATACTTTGTCAAGAGAAGAAAACTCCCTCCCTACTGAGCAACCCCATGGTAGGATTACAGCCTGTACTCCTGACAACAGCAAGGACTGAGAGGCAGTGACTAGGAGCATTGCAACTGTATCCTAGGAATATGTTGCTGAATGCCATGTTGCTGCCTGCTGGCCCTCAAGACAAACACTAAATTCAGGAACAATGTGCTCCAACAAAAGGAAGACACACACACTCTGGACTCAGAAATAAAGTGGCTCCAATGAAAGTGGACAGTTCAGACAGAGGCAAAAACCAAATAGATTACAGGGGATCTCACTCACGTAGAACAGCTGCAGGAGGGAAGTCTGCACGCTTCCTGGAACATCACCCCATGAATTCCAATCCGGAGGGCATTCAGAACTGCCTGTGGATGAGTTGGCCCCACTACCCCAAGTGGAAGAAATATCACAGACTTTTTACCTGGGACTCTTCTCCCTTCCCTACTCTTCTCTGTCCTTTCTGCCATGTTTCTGGAATAGCAGAGATTTTTTTCTTAATATTTTTTTAGTTGTAGATGGACACAATATCTTTATTAATTTTTGTATGGTGCTTGGGGATCAAACCCATTGCCTTCCACATGTGAGGTGAGTACTCTACCACTGAGCTACAACCCCAGCCTGCAGAGATGGTTCTTAATAAGTTTCTATTTCTCACCAATTTGGTAGTAAAATTGATGCTCCAAAGATAATCACAATTTTTTTTAAAAGGTAAGGTAGTTATTGATGCTAAGGCTCATAGTCTTACCACTAGAGTCGATACAATAGAAAAGGGGAACAAATTGTTGGAGATACAGAAGTCAAAGATCTAAGAGGCTAAGTGTTAGTGTTAGTGTTAGCTAAGTGTTAGTGCACAGATCACCTACAAGATGCTGAATCTGCATAAACTGTAGACAAGAATGATAGTGAGAAAAACCTAGAGCAAGGAGATCTATAATTTCTGAAGGAGATTAGCCAGGAGGTTAGTAAATAATAGCAAAAATAGTAGAGGGTGACTTAGCTGGATGATGTGAACTCCAAATGTTCCTGGAGGAGGAAAGAGAAGTTTGAAAGTAGTGATCAGGAACAAATTCAGTAGCCTAATTACTTTAGTTTGAGGTACATAGAATATGAGAGAAAAATATCCTCTACTTTGGAATTCTACAGCAGAGTTAAAAGCAAAAATTACATTCATCACTAAAAGTAATGGTTCTGGGAATACATCCTAGGATGATTCCAAGTCTCAATTTGATAACTCATGATTTGGAGAGAAAGATCTAGAAAGGCAGTCTCATTCTGATAGCTTATGACATAAATCATGCTTCCGGAGAAATGTAGTATCTGCAGTAACCTCCTATTGATAGCATGTCCAGGAATAAGAAAAAGAGATGAAAGTGACAGTTTTTGTTTAGGGAACATTAATTTCAGGCATCTAGAATGCAGTTTTTGTGAATCATATCTTGACTTGTAGGGCACAGTACTGTCTTCTAAAACAACTTTCAGACTCAATAGTTGGTCAATACTCCTTTGCTTGTGGAAAAAATAGGATGAGCTATCGATACTACAGGTTATGAGTGACAAGTTCTGCTTCCTCACATGTTGAAGGATAACATTAAAGAAGCACACCGAGGCAAGCATATAAAGCAGGGTTTATTTAAAAAGGGGTAACATAGACTTTTCCCAGGAGGGAGAAGTGGGCCATAGTTGGTATCCTAGGAAGTGTAGGTGCTCTGCCTTTTTATATGTCCTAGGCTTCCTTTGTTCTCCTGTTCTCTTCCTCCTTATCTCTTTCCTTCCTGCATACATGGCTAGGCCCAGCAGATGATTGATGGAATGGCGAAAAGGTGGGGAACAGGTGGTCTAGAGGGCCAGGGAAGGAGTGATCTGGGAAGAAAGGGGGCCCAGGGCAAATTAATTAGCAGTTTCCCAGTCTGCTCTGGAGTTGCTTCATTAACAATTCTTTAGGACGGGCCTTATAGGCTGGACTTTGGGGATATTAACATTTCAATCTCCCACAGGCACAGTAGGCTGGACTTTGGGGATATTAACATTTCAGTCTCCCACAGGCACAGTACCCAACGTTTGGACCCAAACCAGATTGGTCTGTTTTCTTCAATTTGTCTATGCTGACTATCTCTTTTTTAATTCTGGCTTCATTATTGTCTCTAAAAATTAAACTACTTGGAAAACTTCTGGTGCAAAAGTCCTGTGGATAACAAAACAAACAGTTTCAATGCAGCATCTTCAGGAAGCACACTGAGGTGGCAGTGAGACCTTAGTATTGTATTGTACTCATACCAAATTTAGGGTAGAAGCCAGCGCAGTGGTGCACACCTGTAATCCCAGTGGTTTGGGAGCCTGAGACAGGAGATTTTCGAGTTCAAAGCCAGCCTCAGGAGGCTGGGCTTGTGGCTCAAGTGGTAGAGTGCTTGCCTAGCACATGTGAGGCACTGACTTTGGTTCTCAACACCACATAAAAATAAGATATTGTGTCCACCTAAAGTGATGGCGAGGCACTAAGCAGCTCAGTGAGACTCTTTCTCTAAATAAACTATAAAATAGGGGTGGGGATGTGGCTCAGTGGTCTAGTGCCCCTGAGTTCTATCCCTAGTGCCAAAAAAAATAAAATAAATAGGGGCTGGGGATGTGGCTCAAGTGGTAGCGCGCTCGTCTGGCATGCGTGCGGCCCGGGTTCGATCCTCAGCACCACATACCAACAAAGATGTTGTGTCTGCCGATAACTAAAAAAAAATAAATAAATATTTAAAAAATATATATAAAAAAAAAAATAAAAAAAAATAAAATAAATAAAAAAATAAAAACTTAGGGTAGAAGAATATTATCTTAAAATGTCACCAAAATATCAGCAATACTTCTTCCTCTGAAGATCCACAAAAGACCTATTGTATATTCCCTTGCAGAGATAAAGCTCAAGACTTGTTCTGTCCATTAAAATTTGAGACTATACTGGAAAACATAACTGAAGTATATTGCAGATTGGGACGCAAAATTATGGTCCTTTATCTCTCAGTTCAGTTCCCTTTTTGACGATAGAAACACTCACCTATGCCGTGGGAAGCTGTGATGGGGGGCGGAGGGAAGCTGTGATGGGGGTGGGGGAACCCCAACTTTTATAAGTGATTATAAAAATGTACAAAATAACTTTTTTATTAAAACAAAATTTTAAATTTTCATCAGTGAGTTTAATACTGTTGCCTAAATATATGTAATATTGAGATTTTTAGGCAGGAATTAATAAAATCACTTCTAGGAAAATAATGTCATTAAAAGAATGTTTCTTTGAATTCATAAAAACATTTTTAGTGATGGCATTTATTTTAAATTTACTTCAACGTAACCATGTAGAAATCAGGTAAACATTTAAAAAATTTTAAAGCAGTTTACAAAGCATAATTTGAGATTTTTTTCAGAGTCAGCTGACAACCTAAATCCGAGGATAGCTTCTCTTTAGGAAGCATCTTGAAACGTATCTACATACGTATATTCTTGAAACGTGTTTGTTCCTATTGATGTCATCAATGGTGTTTGTTTCCAGGAAGATATTTTAGTTAGAGTATATGTTTCAGATTCTACTGGATTTTAATCAGTTTAACATGGGTTTGTTTATAGTTTCCGGCCTAATTATAGGTCACTAATGCTACGTTCGAAATTAAAATCTAGAATGTACCATGTCTGTTGTTTGAAGTTGACTATAAATACTGCGCTTCATTTAGTTGTTACCACTCTCTCTGGGTTTCAGTCAGAGACTTAAGGCTGCATGCACGGATTTATGTAAGCTCCAAGTAACTGTTCAAATGAAATAATTTAGAAATGCCCAATCCGTAGGGTCACAAGCAAACGGGATATATAAGAATGCAATTTTGTCAACAAATTCAAGGACATTTTAAACTAATAGCAGAGGTCCAGTTTCTCCGGAATTGCAGGAACAAAAGAAGCTTTTCCGAGCAGAGGGGAATTTGCCTCCTGGTGCTGCCCCTTCCACTCTCCAAGTAAATCAAGACACACGAACATGCATGCCTCGCCTCTCGTCTTCCCCACTAGAGCTAGCGTTCGGGAAAGCAGCCTATTCTTTGATGGACAGTGTCCTGGGAGGGAGAAAGGCCCAGGCAAGGGTCCTCAGGGCTGGCGTGGAACTCGGCCTGCTCGGAGGTGACCGACCCAGGATGGAAGCTGTGTCCCAGGCAAGAGGAGGGAAAGGAAACGGAGCACAAAAGCAGTACGACCCGTCCCTTATCAGCGTCTAAAGGGAAGGGTGGAGGAAGGGGGAAACCGAAACGGGCCAGAAGCCTGAGCTCCCGCCCGAGCAGCTTTTAAACTGCGTTTCTACAACCTCTCGCTCCGCAAGGTGGCTAATGGAACCCGCGCGAGCCGCCCAGCCAATCACCGCCGCGCTTCCTCCCGCCACCCGCCAATGGCGGCGCGCGTTCTTGGGGCGTGGGCGAAGCAGGCTGCTCTCGCCTTGGCTGTAGTGTGTGGGCTGGGGTTGGTGCAGCTTCCCAGCCTGTCCGCACTTAGTCCGTAGTTGGGCTCGCGGCGCTTTTGTGCCCGCGTCTGGCCTCGCTTTGTGTCTGCGAGTTTTTTGCCGTGCCCCCGCGGCGCTCCTCCCGGGCGGGAGCCGTAAGGCTCGGAGGCGGCAGCGCGGCCCCCGGCCAGGAGTGAGCGCGGCGGCAGTGAGGCTGCGGGGAAGGGGACTAGTAGATCCCGGAGATGCCGGAGTTCCTGGAAGACCCCTCGGTCCTGACGAAAGACAAGTTGAAGAGTGAACTGGTCGCCAACAATGTGACTCTCCCGGCCGGGGAGCAGCGCAAAGACGTGTACGTGCAGCTCTACCTGCAGCACCTCACTGCACGCAACCGGCCGCCGCACGCCGCGGGCGCCAACAGCAAGGGGCCCCCGGACTTCTCCAGCGACGAGGAGCGCGAGCCCACCCCAGTGCTCAGCTCCGGGCCCTCCACCGCGGGCCGCGGCCGCGCCACCGTCGGCAGGGTAAGGACGCCCGGCCGGGGCCACAAAGACGGGCGTTTGGCGGTTTCCGCGCGCGCTCGCCCCCGCTCGGCGCGGGGCTGTCCCCGTGCTCCGGCCCGCAGCTCGGTCGCCGCCGGGGTGCGGGCTCCGGGACCGAGGCGCTGCGAGGGAGGGACCAGAAGTTGCGGCCGCGGGGCGCTCGGACGCTGCGTCGGGGAGCTGTGCGGCGCCAGAGCCCCGGTCCTCGACTAGCGGCCGTCGGGAGTGGGCCCTGAGACCGGGCCCCGAGCGCTTTTCAAACGCCTGGCGGGGTCGGCCCCGGAACGCTGTAGGTCAGGTCCGAGCGTTTTCCCGCTTCAGTAACCGAAATGACTCGCGCAGAGCAGTCTCAGAGCGCTCCCTGGAGGGCAGTCTGCGACCTACTCATATCTAAGCAAAATTTGAAATAAAGAAATTCCCGCCTTTTCATATTGGTTTTGTTGGTTTGCATGCAGAGGGCTTTTTGAACTGGTGTTTTCTTGTTAGTCTGACTTGTTCCAGCAACAGGCCATCTCTTGTCGCGGCAGTTTTACTCTAGGTTGAAATGAACCTTAAAAAAAATTTTTTAAATGTTTATCATCGATCTTGGGAAATTCTAGTTAATGAGTTTGGGTTGATTGTCCCCTCCCACCCCTTTTTTGCTTAATATTACTTGAGAAAAGAAAGATTCGGAACCAAGAGATAGGTTTATTTTATGACATCATGATGTGTCGGTATTAAATTTGGGGGAGGGGTACCGGGAATTGAACTCAGGGGCACTCGTGTGACCACATCACATCCCCAGCCCTATTTCGTGTTTTATTTAGAGACAGGGTCTCACTGAGTTGCTTGGGCCTCGCTGTTGCTGAGGCTGGCTTTGAACTCGGGGTCCTCCTGTCTCAGCCTCCGGAGTCGCTGGGATTATGGTATTAAATGTCTGATCCTGGTTAAATCTCAGATTGGCTTCAGCGAATGCTTATTAGTTTGCTTTTTGTTATCGGTAGATTTTAAGTGTGTTTTTGTTGGTTTGTATATACTTAGTTACCAGGCTTCGTATCATAATGTTGTTAAAACTTGATGGCATAACTTAAAATGCTTTCATGAAAGACGGTGAAATGTGGTAGGAGTTGTTGCTGCTGGGTACTATTATAACTCAAAGTTATTGCTGCTTTTCTTTTTCTTTCTTTTTTCTTTTTCTTTTTTTTTCCTTTTTTTGATGCTGCATTTTGCAACAGAGCCAAACCCCAACCTATTTCTTTTCAAAAGTTTTACAACATTCTCTGTTAATTTAAATTTTTTTTTATCTAATGTGTTTCGCTAACGAATGAAATGGAAATGAATAACATGTAACAGACACATGTAAATTTAATCCGAAAAGTCTCAGTCTGGGCTTCAGAGAAACTAAAAATCATGCAAGGCAGTGTATGTCACATAGTATATAATAAGTGTTTGTTCAATAAATAAAAGAACAGCCAAATTTTATTGTTTCTAATGTCTCCACTTTAGGGTTTAAAGAAAGCCACTTTAAACAAAAATTTACTTTCAAAGTAAAGTTTATCCCTTATTGATTTTCCTCCACTGACTCTTCAAAAAAGGGATAGTATTCAAACTATTTCATTATAGATTTGGTCAAAAGTGAAATATCTTCCATTTCAGTCAGCACACTTAAAAAAAAAAAAAAAAACAGTTCTTCTGTAGTACCCTTTGTTGGTGTAGTTGTATTAAACCATAAAGTTTGGGTTGTATGCAAAAACTTTAAGTCTTGGAGTTTCCATCATTTTTGAGTTCCTAATATGTGCTCATAACACATTAAGATAATAAAAATAGAAATTTAAAGATTGATTTCTGCAGACCCTACACATCATCATAAAAATTTAGTGTCTTGGGTCTAAAAATTATGTTATTTACCCATTTCTCACCCCAATTCATTTTGGGGGGGGGAGAATTAACTTTTTTTTAGCTTATCTACTGTGGGACTGAAGGTGTGGCTCACTAGTAGAGATCTGCTTAGCATATGGAAGGTCTAGGTTGATCCCCAACACCTGCCCCCCTACACACACACACACACACACACACACACACACACACACTCACACACTACTGTGTCCAGTGACATGCTAAAAAGTTATATTTCTCCCTCTGGCGGTGAGGGGGTGTCTCCTGGTCTCAAGTGATCCTCCCACCTCAGTCTCCCTAGTTACTGGGACTGTTGGAGTGTACCACCATGCCCAGCTTCCTTTATAGAGGAGAATTATTTCATAACCATAGAATTTTGTCTTATCCCACTTGAGTGATTAAAACTTAAAAATGTATGCCTTTGGCCAGGCTCAATGATAACAACTTGAAAAAGTTAATATTGGTAGTCAATAGCTTTATTTTCTGTTTTAAAGATACTTGAGGCAAGTGGCGCAAGCCTGTAATACCAGCTGTTGGGGAGACTAAGGAGAATGTGAGTTCTAAGCCAGCCTCTGCAAAAGCGAGGTACTAAGCAACTCCGTGAGACTCTGTCTCTAAATGAAATACAAAATAAGGTTGGGTATGTGGCTCAGTGATGGAGTACTCCTGAGTTCCATCCGGTACCAAAAACAAACAAAAAAAGATACTTAAGACAAGAGTGAGTTACAAAATAGGGTTGGGTATGTGGCTCAGTGATAGAGTACTCCTGAGTTCAATCAGGTACCAAAGACAAACAAAAAAAGATACTTAAGACAAGAGTAAGTTACAAGTAAGTCTGAATAGACTTTTTTTTTTTTTTAATATGTGATAGGAAGGGGTTCTTTGGATTTACAAGAGCCATAGAGCATTTATAATAGTTGATATGTAAAACTATTTTGCATGTCAGATTCCTTTATAAGAGAGAATTTGCTTTGTATGTACCACCACAATAATGTCTTAGAATGTGTAGTATGACAAATATTTGCATGTTAAAATTTTTATTTTGGTTTAGTTTTCTTGTTTTTCTTTTCTTTTATTGTTTCTTTTATTCATCTTGATGCCAGTATTTTAGGTGCTGAAATTAGATTGTGGACACAAGAATAAACATTCGTTGAGTTTGCATCCTACCTTTTTGTTACAAAGTGCAAAGCATGAAGGTGTGGTAGGGATTGAATCCAGGGCCTCATGCAGGCTAAACATACTACCAGTGAGCCACCCTGTCCCCCAACCTGATTAATTCTTAACAGGAAATGTTTAAAGACTTGGGACAGAACCGTAAAAGGCAAGTTAGCATAAATCATAAATTGATTGCAATGCTCCTTAATGAGGTGTTAAATGAATCAAGAGTTACAGATTTAAATTCTAGGTCTGCTGCTTATTGAACAGTGAACATTGATTGCCTTTAGGTTTCTCCATTTTTACCTGGAATATAGGAATTAAAAGTCACTTATCAGATTGAGGGTTGATTACATGAGTTTGCATAAATGAAGTGCCTTGTGCTCAGTAATTGATACCTGTTATAGTCATTGTTTCTGGATGTTTTCATCTTAATATCAGGGCAGTACAGTGCAAAGTTACTGTAATAACAATTTCAGAAAAGGATAAGTATATGAAAGTGATATATAATGTCTGTTCAGTGATACTATGTTACATAGTATGCAGATGTCCCTTGTTAGCCTTACAGCCTTGGACCTTAGTTTCCTCACTTAGTAAAATGGGGATATTAGCATCTTTATCATGATTTTTTTTTTTAGAATTCTCAAATACTATAAGGCACTTTAGTACACACATCAATATATAATGTGTGCTCAGTAGAATTTATTTTATAATAGTGTTGTTATCAGCATCTTTGCTATTAAAGGTAGAAATTAAACAAGTTATTTTACAGAATTGTTGGATTTTAAAATTGAAAAAAACAGTAGAGGGCTGAGGTTGTGGCTCAGCAGTAGAGCACTCGCCTAGCATGTGTGAGGTGCTGGGTTCGATCCTCAGCACCACATAAAAAATAAAAACAAATAAAAATAAAAGATATTGTGTCCCAACTACAACTAAAAATATATATATATAAAAAAAAGAAAAAAACAGTAGATGTCATCTGGTATCTGGGAACAAACTGGAGAAGAGTGCTTGGTACATAGGTACACTGTTTTGTTTTTTTTTGTTTTTTTTTTTTTCCCTCAACTTCTTGCTGCCTGTATTGATACTTTTTTATTTTATCTATTTATTTATTTAATTTTGCATTATGATTCTTAATACACCATTATACAATAATTTATCATATCTCTGATAGTACTCTGTATTTTTGACTGAATGAAACTTAACAGATTGTGACTTACTTAAAGGAATAAAACTATCAGGAGGTAGAATTTAGTACAATTAATGTTTCCTTCTTCCTGATTGAAACTGCTAAGTCTTGTTAATCATGTACACCAAACTACCCGGCTCCCAATTTTTTTTATATTTATAAAATGAATTACTTTTCTGGCACTTTCCCCCTACAGATTAAATTTAAAATCACAGAGTTTATCTACTACATTTTAAAGTTTTCTTTGTTCAGCTGAAGTTTAAGAAAATGTAAGGGGATTGATTTCCTACTTTGATTCAAAATCTATGTCATTTCTTCTCTTTTTATGGTGCTAGGGATGGAATCCAGGGCCTCACACATACTAGGCAAGCATGCCACCTACCTATAAGCCACATCCCCACACCTCCCTGCCCCCCCAATAGGAAATGGATTTTCAAAAATAAATGACTTGATTTTCCCTCTCAAGAATGTACGCATCATTCATTTGTTTGACAGAACCTCCTGTGTCAGGCACTACTTTTGTTTTTGTTCTAAGATGCTTGAGTTAAAAATATGATAGTGCTCTTGCTCTCTGGTGCCCACTTAAATGCTGCATCCAGATTACTAAAGCTACACATTTAAAATATAGATTTTTCTGCCCAAACTTAAGAATCAGAGTGAAGCAAGATATTTTAAAATAGTTGCGATTTTGATAACAAGCTACACTTGGGGACTTGCTACTTAAGGAGTTCACCATTTAGAGAAAATAAAGGGTGTATACAAATAACTAATAAAAAGTAAGTGGGCTGTGTTGAATGCTAAAGTCAGTTTTCTCAGAAACTTTAGGCTAGTAACCCTGTCAAGGGTGGCACATACCTATAATCCCAGCTGCTCTGGAAACTGAAGCAGGAGGATTACAAATTCTAGGCCATTTGGGGCAATCTAGCAAGACCTTCCTTTGTCACAATATAAAATATAAAGAACTAGGATTTAAAACTTAGTGACAGGATTTGCTTAGTATGTGCAAGACCATGAGTTCAATCCCTAATACCACACCCTCCCATCCACCTCCCACCCCCCCCCAAAAAAAAAACCACTTCAGGATGTTACAAGAAATTAGAATTTTTGTTGATAGTAAAATTTGAACATTCTTATGCTGGGAGGAATTATTTACAAGTAATTTGAACCTGGTTAAATTATTCATTGCTTAAAGTATTTATATCATATAATGGAGGTTTTCTCTACAAACTGTTTTATGGAAAATTCAAGTTAAGTCAATAACACAAGATTAGGTTGATTTGATTAAATCTTTTCTATAAAGATTTCAAGGCTTTAAATATAGAGCTCTTAGATTTTAGGTAACTATTTTGACATCAAAATGTACAGTTTCAAGATTTGAGCCTGGTAAGTCTAGATTAGTGCACTAAAAGATATATAGTGAATTGACTTTATATTATCACTCTCTGGGGAAAAAAATTATGTGAAGTTTTTGTGTTTGCTTGCTTGCTGGGTGGAACTGAGGGCCTGTGCTAGGCAAGCATTCTGCTTCTGAGCTACATCCCAAGCCTTTATTCAAATTTTTTATTGTTTTTTTTTTTTTTTTTTTTTTTTTTTTTTTTTTTTTTTAA
>NW_025999853.1:12552251-12626692 GCF_001458135.2 Marmota marmota marmota | reverse complement strand
TTTTTTTTTTTTTTTTTTTTTTTTTTTTTTTTTTTTTTTGCTTTTTTAAACTTTCTTTGTTTTTGTGGTGCTGAGGATTGAACCCAGTGTCTCACACATGGCTAGGCCAGTGCTCCCCCACTGAGCCACATCCCCAACCCTTTATTTGTTACAAGAGAAATTTTGGTACATTCCCAGGATGCCTACTCCCCCCCCCCCTTAATTGGAAAGTAATTGATCCATACAACTTAATAATTTTAGCCATTTTTCATAAAACATTTCTAAGGTGTAGTATTAACTCTCCTGCCTTAAATACTAATTCAGGCTTGAGTGATTTTTTTGAGTGATATTTGTGGCCATTATTTAAACAACTGGGTTTTGTTTGGTACACTGATATTTTCTAGGATTATTCAGACATTTGTAAAGGCTATTTGCCATAATCTTAAAAGGTATCCATACTTTTACTGGCTTAAACTATTTATTTTGGAAATTTATATAGTTTTTTGAGAAAATACTGCCATTGTTCAGATTATTTCAAAAATTTATTTTGAGGGGCTGGGGTTGTGGCTCAGTGGTAGAGCACTTGCCTAGCATGTGTGAAGCACTGGGTTTGATTCTCAGCAACACATATAAAATAAAATAAAGGTCCATCAACAACTAAAAGAAATACATTTAAAAAGGGGTCTGGAGTTGTGGATCAGCAGTAGAGTGCTCACCTAGCATGCATGAGGCACTGGGTTTGATCCTCAGCACCACATAAATATAAAATAAAAATATTGTGTCCACCTAAAACTAAAAAATAAATATTAAAAATTAGGAAAGAACTTATCTTGGTATTGTTCTCAAAGTTCCACATTCTTTTGGCTATTCTAGTAAAATGATTTAAGAATTATAACTGCTGGGATTATAGCTCAGTGATAGAACACACCTAGCACTTGTGAGGCACTGGGTTCCATTCTCCATACCACCTAAAAAAAAAAAGTATAAATAAAAACTCCAAGGATTAGAAAAAGTCAACAGTAAATTATATTTACTACATTAGGGTGAACATGTTTAAACCGCGTCTGGCTTCACTTTGTTTCTTTCATGCTGATCTGACTCCCTTGTCTTCAGGAGTTATCTTTTAAGAAATACAGTATAGTTGGGCATGGTGGTGCACACCTATAAGCCCATTGACTTGGGAGGCTGAGGCAGGAGGATCACAAGTTCAAGTCCAACCTCTGGATCTTATTAAGACTCTGTCTCAAAAAAATAAAAAGCCCTGGGAACTTAACTCAGAGTTAAAGTACGGGAGGGGCGGAATGCACAGTATAAAAAATTCAGCATAATTTTTGTTTATTTTAAAGAAAATAGGTATAAGGTTCATTATTACATATATAATGTTATTCAAAGTCGGTTACTTTTACTTTGTATTTATTTGCTGTTGAATTTTTGATGCCATTACTACCTCTTTACAGAGGTATTTCAAAATTGAATATTTCAACAGTTAATCGCTTTAACATGTAAGTTATTTGTGTGGGAATTAGTCTTGTACAGTCTAATTATAGTTGAATTTAGAATGTCTTTAAATAATGAATTGTTTTAACTTAATCAAATTGCTATGGCTTAATGTAGTATAACTATAAATTGACTTGTGGGTGAATGTTTATGTTTATTTTACACAGCATATTATTTGTCTAATAAATATACACTCTAAAATTTGTGTAGAAATGACAATTGGACTTTGTTTACAGAAAGCAGCAAAGAAAACTGATAAGCCCAGACTAGAAGATAAGGATGATCTAGATGTAACAGAGCTCTCTAATGAAGAACTTCTGGATCAGCTTGTGAAATATGGGGTGAATCCTGGTCCTATTGTGGGTAAGTTCATAAAATTTCAAATATATTTTCTATGAAGCAAGGCCCTAAGTTGTTTTCTCTTCTTGCCTAGTGATTAGAATTTGGGTTCCAAGGGCTGGTCTTACCATTAACCCTTTGTATGACCAAGACTTTAATTTCCTTAACCCTATCGAGGGAAATAAAATAAAAGAATTGAACTAGCTAATCTCTTATCTCTGTGGTTGAGATTGCTTTATGTGGTGCACATATCACACCACCTGGTGAGACTATATTGAATTATTTTTTGTTTTCTTACTGGGAATTGAACCCAGGGGCTCTTAACCACTAAGCCACATCCCCAGCCCTTTTTTGTGTGCGTATTTTATTTAGAGACAGTGTCTCACTGAGTTGCTTAGATGCTAAGTTGCTGAAGCTAGCTTGATCCTCCTACCTCAGTCTCCCAAGCTGCTGGGATTACTGGTGTGTGCCACTATTCCAAGCCCATATGGGTTTAATATGACAGTTGAGAATCTCAGCTAACTTAACTGGCCAGTTCATCCACATCAGTAGGTTAATAACTGACTAATATAACTAAAGTTGTTCAATTCCTAGCCTAGTACCGTTTTCCATTTATCATTAAAAGTGCCATATCTTGATTGGAATTTAAAGATAATTTAAAGAATGATAAACTATCTGGTTGTGGTGGCACTCAAGGCAAGAGGATCTTAAGTTCAAAGTCAGCGTCAGCAACTTAGCAAACCCCCCCCCCCATAAAGTATAAAAAAGGGCTGGGAATGTGGCTCAGTGATTATTGCAAGGTAGCATTTACCTTATTTTATGAGGGTCTTGACAATGACCTCAAGGTGAGAAAAATTCATTTTGATCATCTAAGTTGTAGAAAATTTTGAACACAAAGATTTTGTTTAAAATTGTAAAAGGAGGATGCTGATATGTACCAGCATACATTAAATTACATGATGGTATACCAGCTGTTCGTTTTAAGACTACTTTATATTTCTGGATATGTATTGTTTATAAAAGTCCATACTCATTTTACTCAACTTACAGAAATTAAGGAAAGATATAGCTAGTGTGAAACAGAAAACAAAAGCTGTTTGTTATATAGAATTACATTGTACGGTATAATAAAATTATATATAATTATATAATATATGATTATATATAATATATCAATGCATATTCCTCAGGGGGCATGATCTGTTTCTAGAATTTTCTATATTGGCGTATACTTCTGTAATTGTAGAGAAAATATACAAAGTCCAAGACTTGCAGTCAAAAAGAGTCATACATGGCGGGTGGAAGCTGTGGCTCAGCAGTAGCACCCTTGCCTGGCATGTGTGAGACACTGGATTTGGTTCTCAGCACTGCATATAAATAAATAAAGGACTATCAACAGCTAAAAAAAAATATTTTTTAAAAAAGAGTCATACATGGTTCTTTGGTAGCTAATCTCCAAGACCTATACCAATCTACTGTGTATTCCATGTTATTAAAAGAAACATTTATAATCTCATTAAAATCTCAGAAAAATTCCTATTTTTGAAAAGACCCCATTATTATTATTATTATTTTTAAGTAATAAAGTTTAGGAAAGGAAAGGGTAAAAATTGAGTTTATAATGTTATTTAATTTCTGAACTAGACCTTAAATAAGATAATGCAAGAGCTAAAATCAAGTTTTGCCCTGATATAGGAACAACCAGGAAGCTGTATGAGAAAAAGCTATTGAAACTGAGAGAACAAGGACCAGAATCAAGATCTTCTACTCCTCTACCAACAATTTCCTCGTCAGCAGAAAATACTAGGCAGAATGGAAGTAATGACTCTGACAGATACAGTGACAATGAAGAAGGTAAAATTTTTAAATTGTAAATGCATGTAATTATTTTAGATTCTCATGAGACTTCATTCATGAAGAAGGTAAAGTTTAAAACAATATTGGCAGGACATATGTAATTTTTGTTCATATTATTAGAGTAATTCTACAAGTAACTTGATTTAAATACTTGAAACAAGTATGAGAAACAAAAAAGTACAAGTGTCTAATTTTCTATTACCCAAACTTACCAGTTAACTATCTTTTGCTTCAGATCTCATTTTTGTAAAGACTCTCTCCTCCACTTTTGCCCTTGTCCATTATCATCTCCACAGAAGTGACCACTATCAGTAGCTACTGATCTATTTAGTTTTTTAATACTTATTCATCTAATATATAGTATTATTTTGTACTTTAAAAAAGTCTGTATAAATCATATGCTACTTCTTGTGCTTGTATTTTTATTCCATGTTATTTTTTTAATCTAATCTTTATTAAGTATGTATATGTTTTATTCCTTGTTAATATATAGTGGTAGCATTTGAATGTGGCACATTATTTTTTTCTGACAGGCATTTAAATTGTTGCTAGATAATCTGATTTCATGGCAACTTTAAAGTAAATATTTTGACCATATCTTTATATATTATACTATTTTAAAGAAAATTTGTGATATTTAAAATTTTTGATACTAGCACATGAAATAAATGTCCTTTTAAAAATGATAAGTGCAATGTGATATTTATAAACTCTTGATTCATATGCCTTGTTCATTAGTTTTGTGATTATCTAATTTGACCCAAGTTACTCAAATCTCTAAAAGCTCTGCCTTCTAAGGCACAGTCTGCCAAATTGTTCAGAATATGAAATATAGGGTCTTTTCCTTCAACAGCACTATTTTAGCAAGGAGGCAAGAATAAAACCAGCTCAAACACAAGTAATGCTTAAACTTCCTGCCTCTTTTGCCTCTACAGGAAAGAAGAAAGAACACAAGAAAGTGAAGTCCACTAGGGATTTTGCTCCTTTTTCTGGACTTCCAGCTACTCCCTCTGGTGGATTTTTTCAGGGTATTTCTTTTCCTGAAATCTCCACCCGTCCTCCTTTGGGCAGGACTGAACTACAGGCAGCTAAGAAAATACATACTTCTAAGGGCGACCCACCTAGGGAGCCTCTTATTGCCACAACCTTGCCTGGCAAGAGACAGATGCAGAATTTAGCCTCTGGAGGGAATTTGTTATTTTCCTCTAAGACTAGCCATGATAGGAGTGTAGAGAAAAATTCTTCGTCATCCTCTCAGCGTGAACTCGCTGCGATGTTGGGCTCTACTGCAGCTTCTCCTTCACTGATTAAAGAAACCACTACTTCTTACTGTAAAGACATAGTAGAAAATATTTACCGTGGAGAGAAAAGTGGAATTCAGCCATTATATACTGAGAAGTCCAATATTTCAGATCAGCGCATTCTTTCCAGCGAAAGGGAAGTACTAGAGGAGTCTAAGAGATCACAAATAATTTCCCCACAACTTGCTCAGGCAATCAAAGATTATGTCAATTCTCTGTTGGTCCAGGGTGGGGTAGATAGTTTACCTGGGACTTCTAACTCTATACCCACACTGGACATTGAAAACATATGCAAGAGAATTGGTCAATCTAGTTTTCGAGAAACCACTTCCCTGTCTCCTCCACGAAAATTCCCTAGACTCAGTGAGAAGTCAGTAGAGGAGAGGGATTCAGGTTCCTCTGTGTCATTTCAGGATAGCCAGGTATTGCAGGATATACCTGAATCTGAACATATGTCTTCTTTTGCCAAAACTGTTGTCTCTCATGCACTTAGTACCTTAGGCATGGAAAAGTCTGAGAAATCACAGCATGATAACATTGATAGCTCAGAACTATCTTTTCCCTTCCATGAATCTATTTTAAAAGTAATTGAAGAGGAGTGGCAGCAGATCGACAGGCAGTTGCCTTCATTGGCACGCAAATATCCAATTTCTTCCAGAGAGGCGACCCAGATATTATCCGTTCCAAAAGTAGATGATGAAATCCAAGGGTTTATTTCTGAAACTATCCCACCAGCAGGTATTCAGGAGGGCTCTGCTGAGTCTTGTGATAAACACTTGGACTTAACACTTTGTAGAGCATATACAGCTGCAGCATCCACGATGCAGATTGCAACCCACACTGCCTTTGTAGTTAAGGCTATGCAAGCAGACATTAGTCAGGCTGCACAAATTATTAGCTCAGATCCTAGTCGTACACACCAGGCACTCAATATTCTGAGCAAAACATATGATGCAGCTTCGTTTCTTTGTGAAGCTGCATTTGATGAAGTGAAGATGACTGCCTATACCATGGGATCTTCCACTCTTGGTCGTCGATATCTCTGGTTGAAGGATTGCAAAATTAATCCAGCTTCTAAGAATAAGCTGACTGTGACTCCCTTTAAAGGTGGAACATTATTTGGAGGAGAAGTAAACAAAGTAATTAAAAAGCGTGGAAAAAAATAAAGTTAAGAGCTAAGTCACCTGTCTTATCTTTGATAAGGAATTTCAGATAGTTAAGTCATTCCCTATGTGGAACTGCTCTTTTAGATTTACACAGATAGAAAGGCTGATAAAGTTTTAAGCTTTATAGATCATATATTTGTCTCAAACATTTAATGTTTCCTATTATACTTTTTACAACTCTTCAAAACTGAGAGAATTTCAATACTAAAATAAGTAGATTCTTCACTGTTTCAAATATCATATGCATATTCTTTTCTATCTAGGGTAGAATTAAACACTAATTACACATTTAAAGCAATGATTTATCCTTTTTGATACTTCACTTTCTAGAAGTTGTCTACACTTTTATTTTCTTTTGTTTGTTATATGCTGATACCTGCAGTAGCATTCATAATATTCAAGATCAGTGCAACTTAAAGTAACCAGTTCACAAACTATTACTGATCCACAGACAAACATGCACAAAAATTTTAAGACTAAGGGGTTTGGGACATAGTTCAGGAGTATAGTATGTGCAAGGCCCTGGGTTAGTCTCCCCATCCCCCATCGCTTTTTTAATAAAAGAATTTAAATATAAAGGCACTTTTTAGATCAATGAAAGGATTTATTTATGTAGTACACTTATTGATAGCAAAAGCAGTATATGGCTTTACAGTCTGATACACATGCCTCATCACTTCCGAATTAACTAACAATTCATGGACCTCACTTTGAAAGACATTGCTCTTGTTGGTAAATAGTCTAGGATAGTACAAGCATACACTACCACTCTATTCTGTCAGATGAACTAGACACTGGAGAGATGGGGCTTTTTTAAAAAAAAAAAATACTTTTCTTTTGAGGTATGTGGTATTTCATGGATGATTAGGCTTAATAATCTTGATACGAAAAGCAAATTTATCAGCTTTTTCTTAAAGCCTTAAGAAATCATACTATATCCCAGTGTCTATGTCTGTATAAAACAGTGTATTATCCTGTTTTCATTTCTATGATTGTAAGATAAAAGAATCTGATTGTAGAGACATTGTGGGAAATGGTAGTCTCAGCATAACAGAATATGGTCCCTTCAGTTCTCTATCCATTTATTCTTAGACTACACATTCCATCTTTGCAGCTTTCTGGGAGTAATTTTGTTATTTGTCTTCTAAAATGTACATGTATACATGTACCTACTAAGTACTTTGTGATTTTAAAAAATGTATTGATGTAGAATGCTCCTACAAATTCAATAAAGTTGTTAAATTTGAACAGTTTTGTGTGGTCTCCAGAAACGTGTTGTACGTGTGCTTTATTCTTGAAGTTTCAAACAAGTTGAATATTTGTGGATGAACATTTCATTTCCATCTCATCATTGAAACTCACTTAACATTCCAATAGTATAATTAAATATTCCAGTTATTGTTGTGTGGATTTTCTTCTATTGAAGACCATGTTTTTATTGACTGTTGGAATCTAAATTTGTAAGGGGAATTAATCTGTAATCCGATAAATTATTTGCCTAATCAGTTTCTGCTTGGCTATAAGTATTTTACCTTGTGCTTTCTAATTCTTAGATTTCAAGTTAACAAAGAATAAAAGTAAATTTTTATGATACTAAGGGTTGTACCAAATATATCTATTAGTGGAAATGTTGGGAAATGGGGGAATATAGTTGATAGCCTATTCCCAAATGAAGATTGAACTGTTTGAACTAACTTGATAAAAATCACCTTTCTTTTTGGGAAACTTGCAAATAAATTCTAGACTGACTAATATCAGATTGGAAGTTAGCAGGACGTAGCCATCTTGACCACTTTGTAGCACAACTACATTGAATTCATACAAAATTGAGCTTTAAGAATTGACTCCATTCTTGTTTTTTGGTAAGAAAATTATATAACAAATTTTTGGTGGTAGAAGTTTTTAGAAGAACCAACTGATAACTAATAATAAATGACCACAAAAATGGGAAAGGTACATATTTTTTTAAATGGAGGTCTTCAAATGACAATAAAATCAAGACCAGAAAAGTGAAAAATTGAAATCTATGAAAAATGTAGTAAATACTGACTCATCTTCAAAGAAATACATTTTTATTATGGGGAAGGGAAAAAGAAGTGCCCTGTGATTGTTGTAACTTTTCTGTGAACAAGATTCCTTCTTATCTCAGTTTCATCTGGACTTTTTGTGACTGCATCAAAAATGGATTAATTGGGTGCTGGTAATTGAACCCAGGAATTTTGAGCTATACCCCTCATTGAGAAGAGACTTTTAGATTACACTTACATGTTAATATCATTGACAATTACCTTAGAGGCTTAATATAATACAGATTTTTTTAATTCTTAAAAATCTATATGGTTTTTCTTTTCCACACACCAAACTTAAATTTAACAAGCTAACTTTTGTCATATAGTAGCAATATACTACATGGACAAAATAATGGCAAACTGTGTTGACTATTTTAATGTCTTTTTCCCACATTTGAAATTGTTTTTTAGTGAAAAGCCTCCAGGAGCAGTTGGAATACACTTTTATATTTAATCCTATTAGTCTGAGAAAAAGAAAAGGAGAATTAAGTAGGAAGTGGGAATGGGATTTAAAGAGGGAATTTTTAAAAATGGAATATAATAGTAAAAGTTTCTAAGACAAATTGTAGTTAAACAATTTTGGTCTATTGAGATATCACCAATAGACAAATTTGTTTTATGTATTAATGTGCCTAAAACTGGATTCCCAAATTGTGTTAGGAGAACATAACTTACATGTTTCAGAAAGTAATGGTTTCTCCAATATTATTTCCAGACTCTAAAATAGAGCTCAAGCTTGAGAAGAGAGAACCACTAAAGGGCAGAGCAAAGACTCCAGTAACACTCAAGCAAAGAAGACTTGAGCACAACCAGGTATATTTAGCTTTGTAATCAACATGTACAGATTCAAGTAATCCGATGACACTCATCCGTCATGTTAAATTTGGTTAACAGTTGATACCCAGATTCAGTGTACTATTAACTTGATTTCATAGTTAGCTACATGGCATGGGAAATCTAAACTTTGGGGTATGTCAGTATTGTAGGTTATGTTTACTGCAAAAGCAAGTGTTTGATAAAAGTCTCATTTGTGTTTGATTCTGTACTAAGCATGGTTCAAAGCTGGTCAAACTGCCTCTCTTTCCCAGTTGCTGAAATCAAACTCAGGGCCTCATGGGTGCTAGGCAAGTGCTCTACTACCATACAGCTTTTTGAGAGAAATATTTTAAAAGATAGAACTGTCTTAGTGCTTTTGGTACAGCTTCTTTAAAAGGCAGGGGGTAGTTTTATATTTGTGTCTTTTTCTCTGGATTTCTGAATTTGCTTTTACTTTTACCTGCTTTGTCTTTTGTAGTGTTTCTCTGACGCTGTTTCATATTCTAGATGAAAATTTGACTTTTTGTGTAAGAAGCAAAATGCAAAGGGAAATTAAGGGGAAAATCAACATAGTTATAAATGAACTAGTTTATAGAGAACTAATTATTGGCTTTAATTTAATAACTTATCTCTACAGTCTTTTTCGTTGTCCTTAGTCTTTAGTTGAAAATTTTATCTAGTTAGCTATTTATCTTTTCCATGTTCTGTTTATCATTTAAAGTTGCACTTGGGCATGGTGGCATAAGTCTGTAATTCCAGCTACTTTTGAGACTGAGGCAGTCAGGAAGTGAAATTTGAGGCTGTCTTTGGGCAACTTAACAGGACCCTTTCTCAACATTTAACAAAAGGTCTGGGGATATAGCTCAGAGGTAGAGTGCTCCTGGGTTCAATTCTCAGTAAGGGTGGGAGGCGGGGGGACATGTCCTAAAATGGAATTTTGTGTGTGTTTGTATTCATATGCACATATGCATGCATAGCTGGGATTGAACTCAGGGCCTCATGCGTCTTAATCATGAACCTACCACTGAGTTAAATTCCCAACCCAACATGTTCTTGTAAGCCATGTTCCTCTGTTCATTTGATGTAGTTGGTATGTGTAATTTTAGAACCATTTATTAAAAATAAGCTGGATGGCTACAGAAAATGTGTAGGGTATTGAATGAATTTTTTTTTTTTTAGTTGTAGTTGGACATGATACCTTTATTTCACTCATTTATTTTTTTGTATGTGGTACTGAGCCCCAGCCCCAGCCCTGTTCTGTTTTGATACAGAACTAAATAACAGAATAAGTATTTCATTGACTTTAGAGTTTTGCTAGCAAAGAGCTTTAGAGTCATATTAAGGAATACAGAAATAAAAGTAAGAGCAGAAGAAATTAGGAATATCATGAAAGGCACTGCAATAGACAAACATGGAGGATTTTGTTCCAGAATGTGAAGGCAAGGTGTCTACCAAGAATGTGTGTCTGATCTGATAGTAGTTTAAAGGAAGGTATGGGGTTTAAAGATGGTTTAATGGTTAATTGTTTGGGGAATCTAAACTGAGGAGCAGGATAAATAGTCAAAGGAGAGCTGAGGTTAAGGAGTTGACAGGCAGAATAAAACTGTGGACTTATTACAAAAAATGTAAAACAGAAGAGTGGAGGGAAGAGTTTAATAACTCTCCAGTCAAGGATGTCCTAGTTAGTTATCAATATATTACCAATTTAGTTTCATCTTCACCTACATCTTCCATCCAGCTTTTTAAATTGCTTTTGATTTTGTTGTTTTGCCTTTTGTTGGAGTATTTAAAGCAGATCCCTAACATATTTCACATGTTAGTGTCAATATTTTAATGTTTCTCTCTCAAATATAGCTATTTAAATGACAGCGTCATTTTCCTACCTAGTAAAATTATTAGTTTTTTTTTAATATCTAAACTGTTCATGTTATTCCAGTTTTAGAAGTGTTGCACTTTTCTATTTTACATTTGTTTGGATCAATCAGGGATCCAGACAAGATCCATACATTGTATTTTATTTTTTAAATGAATTTTTTAGATTTCTAAGTCTGTGGCTATTCTTACTAAACTGCTTTTCTTCCCTCCATTTATTTGGTCTAGAAATTAGGTCATTAGATTCTCTCCCACATTCTGGATTTGATTTGTCAGATCATGTAATTTGCTCTTCTAGACCCTGTGTATCCTATACACTGGAAGTTAGTCCAATAGATTGTTCCCTAATGATAGAAATGTTTTATATCTGTGCTGTTCATTACAGTAGTGTCTAGGGTTTGAACACATGGAATTTGTCTTAGCATGTCTGAGAAACCAAGTCTTTAATTATATTTAATTTAAATTTAAATTGATACATGTGGCTAGTGGCTTCCATGTTGAACAGAACAGATCTGAAGGGTTGGTTAGATTCAGGTTCAGTTTCTTTGGCAAGAATGATGCTGTAGTCTTCCTATTGATCATTTCAGGAGATATATATGTGTGTGTGTGTATGTGTGTGTGTGTGTGTGTGTGTATATATATATATATACCCTTTTGATGATGCCAAAATTAATTAGTGGGTTCAGATATTGAAAGAATTATCTATCCAATTAGAAGTTTTACATTGGCCTTTCATTATAATGGTTCCAGTTGTTATTAATGATTATTGCTTAAATCCATTATTTTATTTGAGGTTCTAAAATGGTGATTTGAGGGTTGGGGTGTAACTCAGTGGTAGAGCACTTGCTTAGCATGCTCAACACCCCAGGTTCAATTCACAGCAATACAAAAGATAAAATGGTTATAAAATGGTGAAGGCTAGGGCTGTAGCTTAGTGGTAGAGCACTTGCCTAGCATGCATGAGGCACTGGGTTTGATCCTCAGTACTACATAAAAATAAATAAAATAAAGGCATTCTGTCCATCTATTAACTACCAAAAAATTTAAGAATAAATAAATAAAATAAAATGGTGATTTGTCTCTGTATCTCACTCCTTTATATCTATGACCAGGATTTTTTTTTTTTTTTAATAAAGAACCATTCCTCATAAATTTCTCAGGTACCTAAAAATAAAATTTTATACAAGAGGCTGGGATTGTGGCTCAGAGGTAAAGCGCTCGCCTAGCACCGGTGGGACCCGGGTTCGATCCTCAGCGCCACATAAAAATAAAGGCATTGTGTTGTGCCCATCTATACCTAAAAAATAAATATTTAAAAAAAATTTATACAAGAGAACCAAGAGAAATGCTTTCTTGCCTTTTGTTTGCCAGTTTTCAAATTGATATTCATAATTAATATGTCGAAGGGTTAGCAATAAAACTTTACATATTGACTTGTGATGTACTATGTGTACTATAGTCATTTTTTCTTTCCCCCCACAGCATTAGTTTTTTTTTTTTTTTTGTATTTGGACATAATGCCTTTATTTTATTTATGTTTATATGGTGCTGAGGATCAAACCCTGTGCCTTGCACATACCGCTGAACCACAACCCCGGCCCCACAGTGTGCAATCTTTTGTCAGTGGGAATTACTAAGTTGGTTCCTGTATTCTTTTATTGTCTCCCATATGTCTTTGGTAGTTTCTTGCTAGGGTGCTCCTTCAATGAAGTTGCCATTGCTTTACTCCTTTTCGGAGAAAAGTAAATCATGAATGAATGGTGAACTTTTGGGTGTTACACTTATATCTCTTCTAAAATGCTTGGTATCTTGGTTCTTCAAATGATAGTATATCTTATGTATCACAGGTGTTTCACAGTATTCTTTAACAATAAGATTGCTAAATGTGGTTTAGGACTTTATTTTTCCTTTTCTTTAGGGCATATTTCATTAGGATATAAAGTCAAATGCTATGTTTAAATATACTTGAAAGACTTTTTATTTGTGTCCTAAAGCCACAACTTAATGTACTGTTAGGGGGGTTTGTTGTTTTTTCTTTTTTTTCTTTAACCAAACTTTGGTTAGTTTCTTTTTGAAAATATAAGTAAATGCACAAATTTATTTATACATATATGTGATATGTATGTATATATGTTTGTTCCCTTTCTCCTTGCTTCAAAGGCAACCTACTTTGTACATTATCTTTAACCTAAGCACATATCCCAGATCACTCCATATCTGAATTTATCCATGTTCCTCATTGTTTTGTACAACTGCACTTTGTGTTGCAGTTTGTAATTTATTTAGCCACTTCCCTTTTGGTTAATATTTGAGTAATTTTCATTTGTATGCTGTTATGAATAATGCCAAGGTGAGTGTTTGTCTTTTCCTTTTTTTTTTTTTTTTGGTGGTGGTGCTGGGGATTGAACCCAGGGCTTTGTGCATGCAAGGCAAGCATTCTACCAACTGAGCTATATCCCCAGCTCAGTGCTTGTCTTTTTGTTGATGAGGATTTATTGCCTTTTTAACTTAGCTCTCCTGCGAATGTTCTCAAGTGCCTCAGCTACTTAATGTCTTTTGACTGACTTTTTGCCTGATATATTATCAGAAGGCAATATGAAAACATCTCACTGAACATAGATGATACTGCAATTCTTATTTTGTCTGCAAAATACACAGCAATCACATTTCTAATTTTACATCTCAGTGAGCTTCCTTTTAATCATTGTTTATCATCTTACTAAATAATTATAGTACTGAATTATAATTTTATATTTTTAATTTTGGGGGGGGTGATCAGGATTGAACTTAGGGGCACTCAACCACTGAGCTATATCCCCAGCCTTGATTTGTACTTTATTTAGAGACAGGGTCTGACTGAGTTGTTTATAGTGCTTTGCTGTTGCTGAGGCTGCTTTGAACACGCAATCCTCCTGCCCCAGCTTCCAGAGCAGCTGTGATTACAGGCGAGTGACATCACACCCAGCTTAAAGTCATTTATGATGTGGGTTCTAATAAAAAATCCTTAGGATATTTTTTTGTTTTAGTTGGACACAATACCTTTATTTATTTATTTTTATGTGGTGCTGAAGATTGAACCCAGTGCTTCACACATGCAAATGCTCTACCACTGAGCTGCAGCTTGAGCCCCTAGAATATCTTTTTTAATTGTGTTAAAGGTTCTCAGTTTTCCGTAAAGATCACTAATCCTAAATTGGATAATGATGGGAACTAATAAAACTGGTTGAAATTTTCCAAGAACTTATAAAATCTGAACAAAAGAAATATAAATTATTTTTAGAATTCTCAAGTAGGCCCTCAGTCAACCAACGTTCCTTGTGTTTCCTGCCACAAAAGATTATAAAGAACTTTAAATGAAATTTAACTTTAAAAATGTAAACTTTATTTTTAATTAACCATAATTATTATTTCAGTAGATGTTTGGTAAAGTTTTTAATGGACTATTATTTATTCAATCCGAAACATAACAAAGTTCTGGAATTTGGCCTGGCACAGTAAAAGGGGGTTGTAGCTCAGTTGTAAAGCACCCATGGGTTCAATCCCTGGTACCAAGAAAGAAAGAAAGAAAGTAAGTTAAACCTTGAGTTTGGTAGATGATCAATTCTAAGGAAAAAGATTGTCTTCCCCCAGCCCCTTTACCTTCATCTTGGTTATAGGTAAAGTGTCTGGTTTTATTGTGTCACTTACACAACTGATAAACTTAGTTCTTTCAAGTAATGTAATTCTTTGAAGAGTTTTTAAGTACTGAATACATGTCAAATAGACTATCAAACTAAAATATTTTTAAAATACTTCTAATTATTTTGACCAGCATTGAATAATTAATTATTTAAAAGGGAATGATATTCAGGGCTGGGGTTGTGGCTCAGAAGTAGAGTGCTCGCCTAGCATGTGCGGGCCCCTAGGTTCTATCCTCAGCACCACATTAAAATAAAGGTATTTTGTCCAAGTACACATGAAAATAAATTTTTTTAAAAGAGACCAATATTCAAAGTAGGATTTTTTTCCTTAACTTCAAGGTGCATGTTAAATCTACTGCAGTTATATTAAGCCAGTTATTCCCAACTCTGCACATTAGAATCCTCTTAAGAGCAATAAGAATTAACTGTATCCAGACCTTTTTATTTATTTATTTTTTAATTTTTGTTTACTCATTTGTGCTAGAAATTGAACCTAGGGCATTGCAGACATTAAGCATATACTTGACCAATGAGCTATACCCCCAGCCCTGTCTAGACCCTTTTAGAAGGATTCTGATCTAATTGGTCTGAGGTGAGGGTTGGGAGCATTCAATAGATTATAAAGCTCTCCCCAGATGATACTCTGCCACCAAGATTGAGAACCTCAAATTAAAACTATTATTTTTTCTTATTTTTAAATACTTAAGAATTTGACTGCTATTAAGCATTTATTATGTTTTGTGATTTGCTTACACATTTGTCTTTAGACTAACTATAATTTTACATTCAGCAAGTATTTCCTAATTGTTAGTTGGATAAGGAATACAGATTTAGATTGTGAGAAAAAGTAAACTCTTATGTCAATTCCAAGTACAGATAAATATAAAATCAGATACATGAGACAATGTTCCTTTGTGAGGTTTTGGTACAAATTTGCGTATTTTAAAATAATTTTTCTTGTTACAGGATAAGAATAAATGTGTCTTTAAATTTAATAGACACTAACTTGGTCATAAAACTACCAGTTATCTAGGTAAAATATTATCTTGAAAAGTGACAACCTAGGCACACTGTGCTGTAATACTAATAATTAGTTGATGTTATCTAGTTAGAAGGAATTTAAAATAATCATCTGATAATAGTGGCTTCAAAATTGAAAGCTTGTTACTTGGAATGCAGAATCTTAGGTTCCGTTCCAGAACCTCTGAATCAGATTCTGCATTTTAACAAAAGGTTCAGGTGATTGATATATATATTTGGCCTAATGAATTTAAAACTGTAAGCATCCAGGAACTAATAAAATTATTTCTTAAAAAAGGAAACAATCTGTTGATCCCCTCCCCCCCTCCAGGGAGAAATTAATCCGGAACTAGAAAGTAGTAACCATCACTATTACCTTTCTATCTTTCTGTATGAGGTGTGGGAGCATTGTGGTTTGGCAGTGACATACTGTGTTTATATATTCACTAGGATGATCATTAGGTTTTTCTTGTTTGAGTCTGTTTGTTTCTAAGAGTTTGACACCTGGGAATTTTTTAGTTTACATAGCCAAGTATGGTTTATAATTCAAACTGTTTCTATTAAAATAATACTAATTACATGAAAAGAATGTTTGATCTGTTCTAACAGTCAGAAAAGTTCTGGTTGGTTTGTTTGCAATGCTAGGGATCAAACTCAGAGCCTTGCACATGCTAGGCAAGCACTCTACCACTGTGCTACATCCTCAGCCAAAAGTTTGTGTTTTTGTTTTAAAAGGAAATTGACCTGCTATATAATAAATGACTTTCATTTAAGTCATGATCATTCTGCTTCTTTGTTGAGACAAGAGTTGCAGCTGCATTATTAGAGCTGCCCAAGCATACAATGAGTCACAAAAGGACCCAGTGATAATTGGTGTTTTTTCCCCTCTTATTGGTGGACTCTTTAGTGTATTTTATGATTCTTTAAGAGTTTTTCCGATGCTGAATGTTCAATCGGTACGATAGAAATGTTTTGAAGGCATAGCATTATTTGTAAATGCTGGCATTTGGAGACTTGTTGGCTTTGCAGTGTGCTAATGTGGCCATTTTTAGGGTGTTTGATGTTAGAATATGACTTTTTAATGTGTCAATGCTTAAATAGAGCTATTCACAAGCTGGAGTAACTGAGACTGAATGGACAAGTGGATCTTCCAAAGGCGGACCTCTGCAGGCATTAACTAGGGAATCTCCAAGAGGGTCAAGAAGAACTCCAAGGAAAAGGGTGATGCAAGGCTTATTCCTTAGAATTGGGGTTTCAGATTGGTAGGGTTTTAGTGATTACTTTATATTTATTGTTTTTGTTTTGTTTTCAAACTAACAGGTGGAAACTTCACAACATTTTCGTATAGATGGTGCAGTAATTTCAGAGAGTACTCCCATAGCTGAAACTATAATGGCTTCAAGCAACGAATCCTTAGTAAATATGTTTTGTGAACTATACAAGTGGTCTTCTTTGAAAATTGCCCTTTAATTGGAAATGGGGAGGTGGTAAATTTTGGCAAATCTCAAAATCTACAAATTTTTAATATTTCAAACGGGTTTTCCCCCCATATATTTCTGAATTTTAGAATTTTTCAATATAGCTATTTTATTACAAATAAGTTCAATTCCTCACACAAGAATCCATACTTTTTTACTAAATATTTGAAGAACTATAAGACCTATAAAGTACTCAACGTGTGTGTTTCTGGGCTCCATTGCCTAAATTTTTGTTAAGGGAAAGTCACGTGTTACAGAAATAGAATATTTTCTTTTTAAGTGTCTGTTATGTTTGGATAATTCTGAGTCTGAATAATTTGAATCTTGGCAGGTTGTCAATAGGGTGACTGGAAATTTCAAGCATGCAACTTCTATTCTGCCAATCACTGAATTCTCAGACATACCCAGAAGAACACCAAAGAAACCATTGACGAGAGCTGAAGTAAATGAATAAAATTTAGATCGATGCTATCATTGATCTTTTAAAGAGGAAATATTTATATTTGGGTTTTTTTTTTCTCCAGTGGGAGGGAACAGAGCTTTCTTGGGTGGTGGTTGTGTGTGTGTGTGTGTGTGTGTGTGTGTGTGTGTGCGCGCGCGCGTGCGTGCGTGCGCACACGCATTTCTCATTTTTAAGACACTTTTAATAGTGAAAACAGAAATTAACTAATATAGTATGCCATGCTAATACTACCCTTTTGCTGCTATGTGCCTTCTTAAGTTCTGGTTTTCAAAGGAGTGGTCATTTGTGTGCTGCTTGTAATATGTTCTATTTGTCATGGATGCAAGTTTAGAAGTGCTGCCTGGGCTGTGAGGGATGCTACATCTTTCTTCTGTCGAAATGTTAAATAATGGGACTTTAAAGTGACTTTGTGTGGTGCTTGAATGGGTTAACTCCTGTATAATTATGCTTTAAAGTACTAACTGCATGGTACATTATAATTTTTATGAATCTTTATTAAAGGAGATGAAATTATTTTGATGTGGGTTTTAAAGGTAAACATATACAGCAAAACAAGCCAAAATTTTTTCTAAGCTGAGGAGATTGCATTGCCTATAGTTTTAAACATAAACTAGAATTGGTTAAAGGTCCATGTTAATTGGTCACTTCCTATATTTGATTATTTTATTTTATTATGGAATTCCTAATAAGAAAAAATATATTCTTAATGTTTTATTAATGAAAAACATGGAAAATCATTGAGGGAATTTACACTGCCACATTAGGTTGCTGAATTTTTTTTTCCCCCTGTTTATTGGCATGGCAGTTTTCCCCCAATAGCCACATTAATATCACTTCATGATGAAGAAATTTAAAGAGAGCCGTAGAACTCTGTGAATACCTAGATGGTAATAAATTTAGAAACGGCAGTCATAAAAGCTAGGATAGATTAAAGGGCATTTTTGTTCTCTAAAACTTCTATTTAAAATTATTACACACTTATATTGAATTTTAACTTGTTTCTTTCTTTTTTGTTAGGTGGGAGAAAAAACAGAGGAAAGAAGAGTAGAAAGAGATATTCTTAAGGAAATGTTCCCCTATGAAGCATCTACACCGACAGGAATTAGGTACTTGGAAATACTGAATCAAGTATAAGTGTACTCTGCTAGGGAATTCTTCATTCTTCATTACAAAGTTATTTTACTCTGTTTTCAGAATTAAACTATTCTTTGGGGAACAGATTAATTCCCCTAAGCCACAAGTTATTCGTGTCCTTGAAAGTTGAATCATTTTCAAAATTAACTTGTCAAAACAACTAATAAAAAAAATTAACTTGTCAAGTTGAAGGATTATAAATAAATCTTTTACCTTCTATTTATTTAATTTTATTTATTTGGCAGTACTAGGGGTATAACCCCAGGCCTTCAGTCTCTTCCCTCATTTATTTTTTATGGTGCTGTGATTGAACCCATGGCCTTGTCCATGCTAAACATGTGCTCTCCCACTAAGCTACATCCCAAGCCCTGAAGGAAATCAATTATTTCGTGCATTTATTCTTTCTAATTGAAAAACTGGAGTTAGATTTACCTGTTGAATTACTTCCTTACTGAAAGAATCACAGCCAAAACTACCTTATGTTTTAATTTTCTCCTAAATATACTTGCTTTAAAAATAACTTTTAAGACAAGTCCAGTGAGCATTTATCAATGTTCTGCATGTTATTTTCTAATAAAAAATACATCTGACTTTTAAAGTGGAAAATGTTTAGAAGTTTTAAATTGACTTGACCTTGTGGCTTTATATATATCAATTTTGTACTGCTGCCTCATAGAATATTCTTAGAATTAGAAGTGGTATGACGTTTTATGTTACTTGTTCAAATCATGAGCTCATCTAAAATTATTTTTCTCTTTCTCCTTTTACTTTCAACAGTGCTAGTTGCCGCAGACCAATCAAAGGGGCTGCAGGCCGGCCATTAGAACTCGGTGATTTCAGGATGGAGGAATCTTTCTCATCTAAATATGTTCCTAAGTATGTTCCTTTGGCAGATGTCAAATCAGAAAAGACAAAAAAGGGACGTTCCATTCCCGTATGGATAAAAATTTTGCTGTTTGTTGTTGTGGCAGTTTTTTTGTTTTTGGTTTATCAAGCTATGGAAACCAACCAAGGAAATCCTTTCTCTCGTTTTCTTCATGATGAAAATAGAAAATCCACCTGAATTATATCACTTTGGCACATTCAACTTGGTCTCCTATTTTTAATAACTAGAAAAACATTTGTGTATATTTGTTGACTCAAGAACTAAAAATAATGTGATTTCACTTCAAATTTAATATTCCATGGAAAAGCAAACAAGATATCTGAATGAACTTCATTTAAATGTTTTGGACTTTGGACTAGTGGGAGATCACTTTGTGCCATATGGATAATCTTTTTTAGCTCTGGAACTTTTTGTAGGCTTTATTTTTTTAATGTGGACATCTTATTTCATTTTTGGGAAAATATATTGTTTTGTGTATTTTGAAAACAAGGGCAAAACATGGTAGTATAATGTGAAATTACACATTTAAATACTTTGAATTCTTACAGAAAAGATTAAGAATTATTCTCTGCTGAATAAAATTTTACAGAGGTGGAACATTGAAATTTGGTAAGAGAAAGTAATTTGGTTGTACTTTTGTAACTGAAACAGTTTGACAGTGTTTATGAGGGAAAGTACAGCAATAATCTCTTCTGTAACTTATTGATAGTAATGTTGCTATTGTAGCCCTATCATACTCACTTTTTAAAAGATTTCTAATATAATGAATGTCCTCTTTCAGTAAGACCCATTTAAATACAATTGATTTTTAGCAGGGATCTTTTAGGGTGACATAATACTTGTTTTAGAGAACTAGCTGGCTGTACATATTAGCTAGCTAGAAGGCTAAAATTGGAAATTTATACTTTTTATTTACAACTGAAGATTCTGTCAATCCAATTTACTACCAGAATTTTTTTTTTTTTTTTTTTTTTTTTTTAAGAAAAGTGAGTGAGTGTATGTGTTTTGTTTAAAAGTTAGAAATTTAAATACTGGTGTTGTTCCATTTGGATTATTTGTTGCATTGTCTTCTATTACCAAAAACAAACTTTTGCCAAGTGTTTTTTTCCCCCCCTATATTTCCAGCTATAGTTTGATTAAAAAGTAAAAAAGTATTTGCTTTTAAACTACATACAAGTAGTAGTTAAAGTTGTAAACTTTCAGTGCAAAGTGGGCATTATGATTTTGTATACTCTTGAATTATGGTTAGCTTTATCTTTGTGGTTGATTTATTTTAACTTTTTAGCTAAAACTTACCTCATGTATAACTTGGTTGCATAAAATTGTAGGTGATGGAAAGAAATTTCAGTAGAATCAGGTAAAACATAAAAACTTTAAACTTAATCATTTGATTTGCAACTTTATCGTCATTGACCATAAAGCACACTAAAAACATAAGTTATTTTTAAAATACCATCCAAAATAAAAGATAATTTTAACAAAGGAAGAAATTGAAGGTGTATTTAGACCACCAAACTTTTTGTTTGAACTAGCACTATTCTGATTTTTAGATTTTAGGTATTTTGTAGACATTTTTACTGAACTTCTGCAATTCAGACCAGACACATTTATAGGTCTGATTCTGCAGAGGCACTCATAGATCTGAAAAGCTTTCCTCTTTGAATTAAAATGTTGCTTTGAGATGAGCCACAGAGGAGGCATGTTTTACTTGACATTTATGTAAGATCAATTCTCTAATAGGAAAAGTATGGTCCAAAATAGCAAAAGGACTGGGTAAAACGTGTACTCTTTTTTAAAAAAACAAACATGTATTTGGTCTTTTGTCTGTGTCTGTTTTATTCCACTAGAGTAAATGTGTCTTTGTTGTAAACACAAAGCATTTCTTCCTGATTAAATCATAGATGTAGATTTACAGTATAATTCAATAATAAAAAAATAATTAACCTCTAGTTTTGTTGTTGCAATATATGATTTTTAGATAGCTCAAACAGTAAGATTTCTAGGTAAAATTTCTCGTGTATTTATGGATTGAGTTTTAGTTCTCATTTCAGTCTATTCCTATGTGTGTTACTTCTAATTACTGTAGTAATCAGGTCCTCATTTGTTCATAAGTAAGCAATGTACGTCCATTATATCTGCAGAATGACGTTAAGTCTCCCATTTACTCTCAATACTAGCCCCAACTTTACTGTTGTTAGAACTTATCTGTGACACTCTTGCATTGAGACTAAGCCAAAGTAGTCACTGTTGTATTCATTGTGGAATCGTGTTCACAAGATGAAAGTGCTGTTGTTACATCTCTGATTTGTGTCTCCAATGGTGATCTTATTAACAATGGTTTTTAAAGTAATAAATACACTATAATTAATTGGAAAGTAATTAGTGTGAAAGGTTTAAAATAACAATTTGTTGCATGCTTACCATGTGCCAGGTAATATTACTCTTATGCCCTTGATATGTATTGACTCAGCCTTCCTGATAATCATGTAAAGTAGGTATTATTCTCTCATGGCAAATGAGAGAATGGATGCCCAGAGAGATTATGCTCATCTGAGAAATGATGGATCTATTTGCATATGTTAGAGGGGACCAAATACACATAATCATTTCTCTATTCAGCCCTGTTCCTTCCATGATTTTGGTGGTGCATCTCTTTTAAATTTCTAAATAGGGTTTTTTTAGGGTTAAGTATTTCACTGCTAGCTTTACTATTTTTGTTTTGATTAATCACTTCTTATTTTAATTGTTATTAGCCATTTGAATTTAAGACTTCCTAATTTTTGTTATTTCATCTGTTTTCTATCCTTCACGCAGCTTTTTGAAGTATCTTTTGCTGTCATCTTTGTCAATTGTGTCGAACACATTTTTATTTCTTTATTACTGATGTAGTTTTAGCAGGAAGAGAGCAATCACATATCATCCTTCTCGCCAAAGATTTGGGTAAGAAGAACTAGAGAAGCACCATCAAATTGGGTCATTTCGTAGGTTTTTGTTGTTGATTTTTTTTGTGGTGCTGGGGATTGAACAAACAGGGCCTTAAGCATACTAGGCAAGTACTCTAGCATTGGGTTACATCTCCAGCTCGAGACATGAGAGTTTTGAGTACAGGGGAATTCCTGTGTTTTGTAATGTTCTCCTGATATTGAATCATTAGTTAAATTGACAGTGGCTTTTATGCTATATTCATAGTGGTTTAAAAGTTTTTCACCACCTTCTTCAAGAAACATTTATTCCAAGCCCCCTTTGTGCCAAATACATTAATGTTTGGTGCATGAGTGCAGTTTTGGAAATAATCTTTGAGCTTGAATTGGGCATTCTTTGGGCAAGGTGGGTTTGTTGTTGTTTTGTTTGTTTGTTGTGGTGCTAGGGATTGAACCCAGGGCCTTGTACATGTGAGGCAAGCACCTCTGCCAACTGAGCTATATCCCCAGCCCACAAGTGGTATTTTTTTTAAAAAGTATTTGACCATCCTATTAACTAATAGTCATATAAATTTATTAGGAGTTTAAATATTTTTTTAATATTTATTTTTTAGTTTTAGGTAGACACAATATCTTTATTTATGTGGTGCTGAGGATCGAATCCAGTGCCTCATGCATGCTAGGTGAGCACTCTACCACTGAGCCACAACCCCAGCCCAGCAGTTTAAATATTGATAATTATTTTTTATCATATTAACCTTGTGTTAAATAGGACCAAAAACTTGTCAAAACTACAAACCAAAAGCTTTTATACTAGATCACTACTGACTTTGTTGTTCAAAATTTAACATATAGATATTGTAGCTGTGAATAATTTCAAATGGGAAAGAAGTGTGAAGCATGTGTTTTATTCACATTAATAATAGTTTACTATTTATTTGTTTCTGGTTTGGGAAAAGAAGACTTATTATTTTATAGAAAATTATGTCAAAATCTAGCTAGTTACCTGCATGCCATGGCACAAACCTCTAATCCAGCAACTTGGGAGACCTGTGGGTAATATTGCAAGTTTGAAGCCAGCCTGGGCAATTTATGGAGACCCTGTCTCAAAATCAAAAAAGGGCTGGAAATGTAAGCTCAGTGGTAGAGCACCCAATCCAGTAGCCTGAAATAATTGCCACAGTTTCTGGATCATAAGTAAGGAAGGAGCCTGGGTAGTTCTGGATCAGTATCTCATGACTTTGCAGTTATGCCATCACCATGGCTACAGTATCATCTGAGGGATCAGGAGGGGAGAATCTGCTTCCAAGCTCAGAGTAATTGTCATACCCGAGTGCCCTCTTGACATAGTTGCAGGCTTCTACCACATTAACCCAGGTGCACCCAAGATAGAGACTTGGTGCCTGCAGAAGACATACGTGTTCATCAGTCACTCCCCTCTCATGTGTTTCTGGGCCAAACCTTCCTGTTAGGAATGACCTCCAGAACAAGACAGAACCTCTGAAAGCCTCTGATCAGTTGCTTAGGAAACAGAGTCTTTAAGCATTGTGACCAGCAGGTCTTGAGTCGGCCTTAAATGTATACTGACCAAAAAAACCACAGTAATCACAAAAAATCTGACTTTTTCAAAAGAAGGAAAGTAGAAAATACTCTACTTTAAAATGAATAAAAGGGAAGATGCACAAGTCTCCATTAACACACTTGATGGTAAAACCTCCCCAGTGTTTGCTTTTGGGTTATTTTGTGTGCTGGGCATGGAACCCAGGGCTTTGTACATGCAGCAGATACTCTACTGCTGAGCTCTAAAGAGAAGAAAATAATGATCAGAAACATCAAAATACCAATAACCTGTGGAAAGGAGGACTTTGTGATCAGAAAAGTGTTCAGAGGGGAAGGAAAGTGAGGGCCATGCTGTATTTACTGGTCTAAGTGTTGCTTTGTGATCATAAATTTTACCTTTCTATGTACCTTGTTTCTGATATAGCTCGTGATTTTTTTTCTTAAAATTCGGAAAAGTTCCCAAGGCGAAGGAGAAAGTGATTTTTGTTGGTCATATGTTGGACTTAGTTTTTCAAGAATTGATTGTGTCTTGCCCAAATATTCAAAATAGTCTTGAAAAAACAATGACAGGTACCATACTTTCTAATTTCAAAACAATGTGGTGCTGGCATATGAAGTAGGATAGAAATCCTACAGGCAATGAAGTAGGATAGAAATCCCAGAAATAAACCCTCACATTTACTGTCAGATGACTTTTCTCCAAGGGCACTGTAGACAGGGAAAGGTTGATCTCTTCTGCAGTAGGAAACTGGATATCCATGTGCAGAAGTGTGAAGTCGAACCCTTACTGTCCTCCATATTTTAAAAAAAAAATTAACTCAATGGATTAGAAATATAAATTTGAGACCCAAAACTACACAATTTCTAGAAGAAAACAGGGAAAGCTTTAGCAGCAATTTGCTTGCAGTAATACCAGAAGCACAGGCAACAAAAGGCAAAGAGAAAAGTGGGCTTACATCAAACTTCAAAACTTCTGTGTATTAAAGGACACAATAAAATGAAATGATAATCTGTGGAATGGGAGAAAATATTTGCAAAATCTGATGGGGATCATGTCCCAGAACATGTGAAGAACTTAGAACAACAAAATGGCCTATTTATGGGCAAAGGGAGCTGGGTGCAGTGGTGTATACCTGAAGTCCCAGGTTGGGAGGCTGAGGCAGGAGGGTCACTTAAGCCAAGGAGTCTGGGGCCAACCTGGGAAACCTAGTGAGACTCTGTCTCGCAAGGAAAAGGTGGGTGGGGGGGACGGTTTATTACACATTTCTCCAAAGAAGATATATAAATGGACAATAAGCTTATGAAAATTTGCTCAACATCACATAATCAGAAATGCAAATTGAAAGCATGATCATCTCATATCAGGATGGCTGGTCAAAAATTACAAGTGGTGACAAGGATGTGAGATAATTGGGCCCCTTATACACGGGTGAGAAAATAAAATGGTACAACCATTATGGAAAACAGTATAGTCGGCCCTCAAGTTAAAAGTGGATTTGTGGGGCCTGGGGATATGCCTCAGTGGTAAAGCACTTGCCTAGCACGAGTGAGGCACTGGGTTCAATCCTCAGCGCCACATAAAAATGAATAAATAAAGATATTGTGTCCATCTAAAAAAAAAAGTGGATTTGTATGATTCAGTAACCGCCCTTTGGGGTATATATCCAAGAGAATTCAAAGTAGGCTCTCAAAGGCAATTGTCACAGGCGCAGTGGCACATTCCTATTTTAATTCCAGCAGCTTGGGAGGCTGAGGCGTGAGAATCTTGAGTTCAAAGCCAGCCTCAGCAAAAATAAAATGCTAAGCAACTCAGTGAGACCCTGTCTAAATAAAATATAAAATAGGGCTGGGGATGAGTGTCCCTGGTACCCAGAAAAAAAAAAAAAAAAATATATATATATATATATATATATATATATATATATATATATATGTGCGCCCGCGCGCTCATAGTAGCGTTATTTAAAATGGCCAAGAGGTGGAAGCAATTCAAACATTCTCAAAAATGTGGCATATGTGCACAATGAAATATTGTTCAGCCGTGAGGCAAATCCTGTCACTGTGATATAGATGGACCTTGAAGACATTACAGTAAGGGAAGTAAGCCACAAAATCTCAAATGCTGTATTATTTCATGTCAGAAGTCAACACAAAAACTAGAAAGGTGGGGCTGGGGATGTTCTCAGTGTTGGAGGACTTGCCCAGCATGCGTGAGGCCCAGGATTTTATCCCTAGTACTAGGGAGCTGGGGGGAGGGAGAAAAAGGTGCCGAGGGTGAGGGAAGTAGAGAACTGGTATTTAATGTAGAATTTCAGTGTAGTCAGGCATGGTGGCGCACACCTGCAATCCCAGCAGCTCAGGATGCTAAAACAGGAAGGTCACAAGTTTGAAGCCAGTCTCAGCAATTTAGCAAAACCCTATCTGACTCAAAAAGGGCAGGAGGTGTGGCTTAGTAGTTAAGCACCCCTGGGTTCAATCCCCAGTACCCCCCCCCCAAAAAATCCACCTTTGAAAGGTGAAAAAGCCCTGGAGATGGGTTGCACAGCAAAGTGAATATACTTAACACTACTGAACTGTACACTTGCAAATGGTTAACATGGAAAATTTTTTATTACCTTTTTTTAGCCACAATTTAAAGTTTTTAAAATTTTTTGTGGCTGAATCTAAAATTCTAAATTTTTAGCCTAAGTAAAATGAGTGGGTCATGCATAAAATACATTACTTAGGTATCTTCATAATTATTTTGTGTTAATTGTGCAAAATTCTAATTTACAAGTGGTAAACACTTTTTTCAAGCTTTATCTGCTTTTTTAATTCTTTTAATTGTTTCCAAAATCAGGGACTCAAGTCTGTATTTGTAAATATGCTGTTCCTTATTTCAACTATGTATTCATCTCAAAAGACACAGAAAAACCGTTCAATTAAATTCCCATTATTTTTAAAAATTTGAAATCTAGCAATAGAAAGAAATATCCTTAATTTCTACAGGTTAATTTATCTGTCAAAACTTGGAGTTGTGTTAATAATAAAACAACAAGTACTGAATAAATTGTTCCTAAATCGTTACTTTAGGAAAAAAGAATGCTTACTGTCTTCACTACTTGTTCATTTCAAGGAAGATTAAATCTTTCTTTTGCAGCTGAGGAAACTATAGCCCAAAGGCATTAAGTTATTTTCATGAGGTCACGCAGTTAGCAGATCAAAACTGAAGTTTTAAATTCAGATCTGTCCCAAGAGTTTGTATTCTTACAAAAGATTGTCAAACCAGGCACAACTAAGCAAGTAACTCCAAACATTCAGACTCCGCTCTGTATATAAGTAAATATTTGGTGGGCAACACTGATTAATAAAATAATCAATTTTACATAATGTGGAATTTTTTCTTTGATTAAAGGGCCTGAAGGGCTTCAACTGAAGCCTATTTAGTGGAATGGAGAAATAATATCTGCTTTTCCAAAGCAACACAACAGTGACCCATTTCCTAGACTATTAAAAGTAGATAGAGGATTCCTGAATCACAGTGGTTTAACTTACAAGTGTTCAACTTTATGATGGTGAAAAAGTGATACATATTTAATGGAAGCCATACTTAGAATTTTTTATTTTTTATCTTTTCCCTGACTGATTCCCAGTATGTGGGGTTCAATATTGTCTTAGGATGCTGGGTAGCTCCCAGTCACACAATCTCAGAAGTGAAAAATGGATGCTCTACAGTATACTGTACCACCACCATTTTCTGGATGCAGGTATTCATTGTTACAGTAGACATTCAACCCTTTATTATAAAATACTTTGGGGCCTGGGGTTGTGGCTCACTGGTAGAGGGCTTGCCTAGCATGTGTGTGGCACTGGGTTTAATCCTCAGCACCACATAAATAAAATTATTGTGTCCATCTACAACTTAAATAAATAAAAGTACTCTTTGGTTAGAAGATTGTGCCCAACTGTGGGCTGTGTTTTGAACCCATGCTAGGCTGCACTGTGACGTTCATAGCTCAAATGAATTAAATGTTGTTATAGCTTGGGTAAGAGGTGTCCTCCAAAAGCTCCTATGTAAATGCAGGAGTATTCGGAAGTGGAATGATCAGATTATGAGAACTGTCATCTAATCGGTGGATTAATCCACTTAATGGGTTAATGATTTTGAATGGATTACTAGATGGTAACTGTAGGAAGATGGGGCATGACTGAAGGAAGTGAGTCACTAGGGGTGAACCTTGGGGATTATGTATTTTATCCCTGGCTCCTCCCACTCTCTGTCACTTCTTACAAACTGAGTGGCTTTCTTCCCCCATGAAGTTCTACCTCACCTTGGTCCCAGAAGAGTTGAGTCAGCCAGCCATGGTCTGAAATCTTGAGTCCCAAATCAACCTTTGCTCCTCTAATTCCTTCTGCTCAGGATTTGGTCACAGTGACTAAAAGTTGATTACACACACAAATACATCTTTGACCTATGATACTTTCAACTTAATGATGTGATTGTTGGGCTGTAAATCCATAGTGAGTAAAGAAGCAGTTAATAGGGCTGGGGATGTGGCTCAAGCAGTAGCGCGCTCACCTGGCATGTGTGCGGCCCGGGTTTGATCCTCAGCACCACATACAAACAAAGATGTTGTGTCCGCCGAATAAATTTATTTTTTAAAAATAAATTTATTTTTTAAAAATAAATATTAAAAAATTCTCTCTCTCAAAAAAAAATTAAAAAAAGAAGCAGTTAATAGAAAAAGTTATCAGTAAATGTTTACTTACAGTTTGTTTTGTCTTTGTAAATAAAGTTACTTTGGAGCAATGGGGCCTTGTTACCAACCAGAGAATGATAGTCACAAAGTATATGCTTGTTGTCTGCTACTCCTTTATTAGTCAAGAATGATACTGGTATTTTTACTCAAGTGATTTCAAATTTCATAATATTCAACAAATAAAATTTTGATTTTGTGGACAGAAGTCCTGTACTATTTTTATACTACTCTACCTTGCATAAGGCAGCTTTAAATGGAAGATGATTATAGACATTTTTGTAGATATTTCTAGTATTTCTAGTAATTAAAAAATTTACACATAAATCAAAGCTTTTCCTAATTTTTATCTCCTCACAAACTAAATATATTTCACAGTAAATTTTTTAAACAGTGCTATGGTTTGAATATGATTTGTCGCCCCCCCCCAAAAAAAAAAAACTTACATTGAGGCTTAATCAAAGTGGCAGTGCTGAGAAGTGGGGCCTATCTGGAGGTGTTTGGGTCATGGGGGCAGAGCCTACCTGAATAGATTAAAGCTGGTGGGAGTCATGAGTTCTCCCTCTTGTAGAACTGTTTGTGCCATGGCAGGTTGATATAAATCAAGTTTGGCTTCCTTATCTTTCTCTTGCTTCCTGGCTTTCCATGTGAACTTCCTTTGCACACACACCTTCTTGCCCTGCCCACTTTCTATCCAATATGGAGAGCAGCACAAGGATCTCACCAGAAGCCCAGCAGGTGCAGCAACCTCCAGCCTCCAGAACTGTGAGCTACATGAGCCTTTTTATTGAAAATAAATTACTCATGCCAGGTATGATAGCAGACACCAATAATCCCAGCTACTTAGAGGCTGAGGAAAGAGGATATCAAGTTCAAGGCCAGCCTCAGCAGGTTAAGGAGACCCTGTCTCAAAGCAACCACCACAACTTTTTTTTTCTTTTTAATATTTTTAGTTGTAGATGGATACAATACCTTTATTTCATTTATTTAGTTTTTAATGTGGTGCTGGGGATTGAACCTCACACATGCTAGGCAAGCGCTCTACCACTGAGCTATAACCCCAACCCCAACCACCACGACTATTTTGATACTGCAGGGTCAACTGCTATAGTCAAGTCCAATCTGGCTAAAACATGTATGGTAAGAACCCCAAACAGTACCACAATTTGCACTGTAATCTAAAAGTCACAATAAGAATTAGTAAGCACATTTTGACTAGGCTGTTTATTTTGGGATTCTAAAATAAGTACATAGTAATTGTATTGTCCCTAAAGAAAAGGGAGAGAGTCAAGCACCATGTCCCTGAATGCCCCTTTCCTGTTCCCCAAAAACCTAGCCAAATTAAGGGAACACAAAGAACAAGGCTGGGTCGGAAAGTGTGTGTGTGTGTGTGTACAGAACTCAGAAGTACTTTTATCACTGAGCTACATGTCCCTCCCTCCCTCTCTCTCTCTCTCTCCTCTCTCTCTCCCTTCCCCCGCTCCCTCCATCACCCACCCCCCACTCCCTTTCCCTCTCTTACCCTCCCAGTAGAGACTAAACCCAGGGGCACTTTACCACAAAGCCACATCCCCAGCTCTTTTTTATATTTTAAGACCATCTCACTAAGTTGCTTAGGATCTTGCCAAGTTGCTGAGGCTTCTGCCTCAGCCTCCCAAGTTGCTGGGATTGCAGGTGTGTGCCACTGCACCTGACTAAACACATATTATCTTGACAGACATTGACTTTCTCTTATGCATACTGAGAACTAGAACATTTTTAGCATGATCACCACGACAGTTATTCCCTAAAATGTTGGTCATACAAGCAAGCTAATGCTGATGATATCACTGCTAATGCAGTCTAACATAAAAACCTTGAGTAGAGATGGGTACAGAACTGAGGGTACGGGGGAAAGGATTTGTGTCCTAGTCCAGGCAGCTGCCACTGGACAAAACGCGCTGCAGGAGAGGAGGCACTACTTGGCCAAGCACTGTTAGGGACAGAGGTGCTGTCTATGAGGCTATCACCTCTGAACTCTTCTTGAAGCAGTCACTTATCTCTTGTAAGTCTTCCCCTCAATAAATCATGTCTCATACCCTGTCTCTGGCATTTTTCTTTGGCCTCTTGGAAACACTCGACTACCATGGCACAAATTGGCTTCTGGGTGTGACAATCCCAAAAATCAAGTCTAAGGGATTTTACACTAGATGTCGCTGTATAACTCAGTAATAAGTAACAATGTGAAGTGATTCATGTTGCATTCTGGGTTAATAATACTATTAGATGTTAACTATTCATGTAATTACACTAAAGTAGATATAAAGGTAGAGGGCTGGGGTTGTGGCTCGGTGGTAGATGCTTGCCTGGCATGTGTGAGGCACTGGGTTTGATTCTCAGCACCACATATAAATAAATAAAATAAAGGTATTGTGTCCATCTATAATAATAAATAAATAAATAAATAAATAAATAAATAAGTTGTAAAGGTAGAGTAATAGGGAATCAGTAAGTAGGATCCAAGCATTATTTCCATTATAATGTATTCTGGTCATCAAGGTTTACTAAATAAGTTTAGATCATTTATTTTTCACTGACAACTCTCATAAAAACAAGAGGCTTTTATAAGACCAACTTGTAAAGTAAATCGTGAAATATCAAGGTAATAATTGATACATACACGTGGTTTAAAAGTTTAAATACAATATATTGAAGATACAGAGAAAAGTCTTCTCATTAGTGGCCCCCACTACCCAGTTTCCTGCCTCATTCACAACCAATGTTACCCGTTTTTGTGTATCTTTCCAGAGATGATATCACACCCACACATACACACACAATCTTCATCCTCTTGTACACGGATAGTAGCATACTTTGCATGCTATTTCATGTGTGAATTTTTATTTAACAATGGAGACTTTAGTTTTGTTTATTTACATTTATTAGCTATGAGTATCATAATATTCCATGGGATAATTTATGTAAACCAACTGATGGATTTACTATATCCTTTCTTTTTTTTTTTTAAAGAGAGAGAAATTTTTTTAAATATTTTATTTTTAGTTTTCAGCGGACACAACATCTTTGTATGTGGTGCTGAGGATCGAACCCGGGCCGCACGCATGCTAGGCGAGCATGCTACCGCTTGAGCCACATCCCCAGCCCCTTTCTTTTTTTTAATATTTATTTTTTAGCTGTAGTTGGACACAATATATTTTACTTATTTATTTTTATGTGGTGCTGAGGATTGAACCCAGGGCCTTACACATGCTAGGCGAGTGCTCTACTGCTGAACCACAATCCCAGCCCCATACTATATCCTTTCTAATAGTTGTAGTTATAAGTGATACTGTAATGAATAATCTTGTACATAACATCATCCTGCACATAATAAGTGTAAAATAAATTCCCAGAAGTAACTGGACCAAAGTGTATGTAAATTTACAATTTTTGGTAGAAAAATGTTAGTATCATATGTCTTGATAACTAAGGTATTCTCCCTCTTTCTCCATCCATCCTTTCCCCTTTTAGAGGTGTGTGAGAGACAGACAGAGAGAATATCTATAATCATGTAAAACTTAATCCTAAATAGGAACCGCCAGCTGTATTTCTTTTGTGTAAGGTTCTCCCTCTTATTATTTGTTCCTCTTTTTATCTCTCAATAGACTTACTTCTTTATTTTTTTGGTATTGGGAACTAAACCCAGAAGCACTTTACTGCTTAGCTACATCCCCAGACCTTATTTTTATTTTGAGACAGGATCTTGCTAGGTTATGAAGGTCTTGCTAAGATGCTGAGGCTGGTCTTGAACTTGAGATTCTCCTATCTCAGCCTCCTGAGTCGCTGGAATTACAGACAAGTGCCATTGTGCCTGGCTCTCAACTGGATTTTTATATACAGCTCCTCTGCCCCTACTAATTTTCATCTTCTATTCCCCCATATGTTTAAAAAGCAGATTTCCAAGATTGTTAGGTTTCTTTAAAAAAATAAAATAAAAAGTTACATTAAAATTATAATTTGTTTCTCCAACTAGAGATCAGAATTCTACCTTTGTTTCAAATTTATAATTTGAACTATTCAGATTTTTTATATTTAATTCCTTTATAGTAAAGCAACTGATGTAACCCAACTGATGGTTTTACTATATCCTTTCTAATAGTTATAAGTGACACTGCAATGAATCATCTTGTATTATTTTCAATAATAATGCTTTAATATTTTTATTTTAAAAATTAACCATATAGAGGCTGGAGTTGTGGCTCAATGGTAGAGCACTTGCCTGGCATGTGTGAAGCCCTGGGTTTGATCCTCAGCACCACATATAAATAAATAAATAAATAAATAAATAAATAAATAAATAAATAAATAAATAAAAGATCCATTTGCAACTAAAAAATATTTTAAAAAATTAACTATATAAATCTTAACATAGGACTTAAACAAAGCTGAACATAAAACATTGAGTTTATGCACTAAATTTATATACTGAGCATTCAGTTGTTCTCAGTGTAATATAGTCTTTCAGGTCTAAATGTGTTGATATGATAGATTGCTTTAGGCCTGAACTCCTTTGAGTGCTGTGCTGGTTTTAAAGTTCTCCTTGACCAGCTCCAAACCCAGCTCCTCCCCGTCTTACACTCTGATATTAAGGTTCCAAGGATGCAAACACTATTTTAGTTTCCACCAATAGGAAGATCCAGAGGAGATGGGTCAGGAGGAGGAAGATGGGACTTGGCTGTTGATCCTGTCAAAATCCTACATGTGTTCCTCCCTTAACTTTGGCAGCAACAGCTGGTGCCAGTCTCCAGTTTTTTCTGGCATTTCCAGAATCAGCCTCACTGAGTGCTCTCAGAGACGCTCAGGTAGAGCCTTCTCAGAGGTCTGGATCTAGTTCTATAGGTCCCCTCCTGCCCATTGCTAAATTCTAAGATTCCAGCCTATTTATTTTGTGCCTTTAGCACCAGGGGTGGAGCTGCTGTCTGCAGTTACTATCTTTGTGACCTCAGTCTTCTTTGTAGATTCTCTGTTCTCCAATGCCTGTTTAACCAATCCCCACATGAAACATTCTGTTAAAATAAATGGTATGGTTTCTTTTTCTCCTGATAGAATGACTACAATCACATTTTTTTCCAAGAAAAATAAAAATAAAATGCTCTACTTAACTATATATTTTGAATTGACATTTTAGACTTTACAGAGGTCAGTACTGTCACAGTCTCAGTAAAAGCAGCTACATTTACTAAGATCATTTCAGAGTCATTTAGAAGAATCTAGAAAACAGGGCATCTTGAAAAAGAGACACTGAAAAATAGTTTTTGTAGGCTAAGCTGTCAGCTTCTGCAGGTTCTAATACCATATAAACACTAAGGTAAATTGCAGGAGAGAGAAGTCTATTTTAAGCTGAGTCTGAAACATGATAAGTGGCTATAACAAGTGAATGCAGAGAATGTAATTGCTTGGCAGTGACCCTTGATCTTAGGATGGGAAGCTTATCTCAAAACGGTTTCTCTAAAGTAGGTCTGGCAGCAGGTAAATCATTTGGAAAGTATTTATGGAATGTTTCCTATATAAATGGCTGGCACTCTGGGTACCAAGAGTCCACCTATGAGCAAAACTGACCCATGTAGAAATTACGATCGTGTGATACTGGGAATTGAACCCAGGTCTCTGTGAATGCTAGGTAAGCACTCTACCACTGAGCTACATCCCAAATCCTTTAAAAAAAAAATTTTTTTTTTTAATTTTGAGGAAGGTTCTCTCTAAGTTACCCAGGCTACCCTCAAACTTGCAAAACTTTTTACCTTTGTCTCTGAGTAGCTGGGATTATAAGCATGTGCCACCATGCCTGGCCTGATTTATACTCCTATAAAGAATGTAAAGAAGATGAACAACTTCTCAGTCTGAACCAATGGAACCTAATCTAATTCTCCAGTTCAGAAGGCCCAAAATGAACAGATTAAAAAATGTGAGTCCTTCCTTAAGAAAGGATTAAAGTTGACCAGGTTTTGGTTCCTAAATAGTATTAGCCTGTAAAAGGTACCAGGGTTTCCTGGAGAAGTGACTGATTTCAGGGTTATGACATGAAAAGGACAAAAGAAGCCAGGAATGTGTTGTACCAGAAGATAATGGTGCACCCGGCTTGGTGGTGCATGCCTGTAATCCCAGCTACTTGGGAGGCTGAGGCAGGAGGATTGCAAGTTTGAGCCCATTCTCAGCAATTTAGCAAGACCCTATCATCTCAATAAATAAAAGGGATGGAGATTTAGCTCAATGGTACAATGCCCCAGGGTTCAATCCCCAATATAGGGTGGGGAAAAAGTGAAGGATGTGCTAAAAAATTGATGGGACACTAAAAAAGGACAGAGGGGTCAGATGGCAGGGGCTCCCAGTTAAGATTGTGTGTGTGTGTATGTGTGTGTGTACGCACACACGTTTATTTATGTACACACACATCCACTCACAGAGCCTAGAAGCAACAGCATCCCAGAAACAATAAGCATATTTTTCTCCCAGATCTTGGTTTCTAGGTGCTGTTCTGTCCTTAAAGGAATGAGAACTCTTCGGAGAAATGGCTGATTCCAAGACTCTTGGATAGAGAAAAAGGGTAAAGTAAGGATGGAACATGTTGCTGTGACAGAAAATAAGAAAGTACTTTAAAAATGATGGGTATTGGGGCTAGGGTTGTGGCTCAGTGGTAGAGTGCTTGCCTTGCACACATAAAGCACTGGGTTCAGTCCTCAGCACCACATAAAGTAAATAAGTAAAGTAAAGGTATTGTGTTCATGTTCAACTAAAAAAAATTTTTTTAAATAATGGGAACTTGTCAAAAGAATAAAAGATCGATTAAAGGGGTTCCTTCAGATCAAATCCGGGACAATATGAAAATGGAAATAATAATGTATTAGTGTTAGATTATAAGTCATTGAATAAAATTGAGATCTCTTAGTCCATACTGATAAAAACAAGTGACAAGTAAATGATTAGGCAGAAAGGAAGAACTTCCACAGGGCTGGGGATGTGGCTTAAACGGTAGTGCGCTCGCCTGGCATGCGTGCAGCCCGGGTTCGATCCTCAATACAAACAAAGATGTTGTGTCTGCCAGAAAATAAATATTAAAAAAAAAAGAAAGGAAGAACTTCCTTATAGTAGAATACTAACTAATAAGTCTAGAAGGACTAGACTTATTACTAGAAAAATCACCATTTGACAACCAACACAGTAATAACTGATTCAGGCAAGAATCATGAATGGATGTGAAAATTAATGTTGAACAGAATACTTGAGTGGTCTCACAGTGTCTCCCACAATTAGTTATTGTTTGCCGAGAAAATGGTAACTATAATGAAGAAATCTGGCAGATAAGCCCTTGATCAAGTAATCAAAGTTCACCTGACCACTAATGAGATGAGTCAATATCGAGTGTTTCTGGATAAGATAACTGAGAATATCCCTTCTGTGACAGTCCTGTTCTAATGTATAACCTAAGTCTGACTATTAGAAAATATCAGAAACCCAAAGTGAATAACATTCTCCAAAAATAATTGTCCTGTACTCCTCAAAAACGCCAAGGTCATAAGTGATGAAGAAAGAATTGCTCCAGACTTAGGAAAACTAAAGGGACGTGGAAATTAATGTTACATGTGTCCCTGGATTGGATTCTGGATTAGAAGAAAAATTAATTTTGATTTGTTTTGATTTTTTACAATAATGGATATTATTGGGAAGTTTGCAGGATTTAAATAGAGCTTATAGATTAAATTATTATATCAATCTTAATATCCTGATTTTGATCCTTGTGCTTGGTTTCTTTGTTTTTGTTGTTTTACGAAAAACATATTGAAGTATTTAAGGGTAACTCTCAAATGGTTCAGGAAAACCTATGAATATGTATGTGTATGTAAGAAAGCATATACTTATATATATATATATATATATATATATATATATATATGTGTGTATATATGGTGTGTGTATATATAATATGTGAGATAGAATGTTAAAGCAAATAAGGTAAACTGTTAACATCAGGGAATCTGTTTTTGTGTGTGTGTGTGTGTGTGTTTTTGGTGTGTGTGTGTGTGTGTGTGTGTGTGTGTGGTGCTGGGGATTGAACGTAAGCGCTCTACTGCTTTACCGACTGAGCTATATCCCCAGCCCAACATCAGGGAATCTGGATGAAGGGTTACAGAAATTCTTTGTATTAGGCATCTTTCTGTAAGTCTGAAATTACTTAAAAATGAAAATAAATAAAACCAGAAAACATGAACAATACAAGATTGAGAATTTCCTATGAAGAATGAAAGCTTATCCCCTGGTAATAAAGGAAAGAGGAGATAAAAGAAGAGAGGCCAAAGATAGAACTTTGAAAATATATTAACTAAGTGTTCTAAGTACCTTAAACTAAGTACCTTAAACTAAGTGTTCAATAAACATTAAATAATTTTAAATGTGAGGCTGAGGCAAAATAATGACAAGTTCAAAGCCAGCCTTAGCAACTTAGGACACCCTAAGCAATGTAGCCAGACCCTGTCTCAAAAAAAATAAAACCGGCAGGCTTGTGGCTCAGCAGTTAAATGCTCCTGGGTTCACTCCCCTGTACTAAAATAAAATAAGACAAAACTGTGTGCCTTAGATTAATCTAGCATATGTATTTGGTTTTTAATTATTGTACTGAGGTCTAAAAATTGTCTTCTATTTTTCCTAGACATATTTACGTTTTAACCATCATGTTATATTAAATATTTAACAGTCAAAACATGCATTTCTGACTTCTTTTTCCATTTTCCTTGAACCCACTGTCTTAAAGCAAACTTTCAAATGTTTCACCAAATTTTTAAAAATATGTTATGTTACCTTGCCTTGTTCTGATTTATTTTTATTTTTTTTCCACAGTATTTCTTGGAGTGAAAGTTGGGCATGGCAAAATAAAGTATTTAAAAGTGGTTAATGTTTAAGAGTAAGGCAGAGCCCAGAAGGAAATTCATTTTTGTAATAATGTTATGAAAATAGTAATATATAAAGACAATTCAGGAGCTGCTCTGGAAGGGGTAGACCGGGCAAAAACCCTGACGATGACCCCCTGCAGTCCTTTGCCACCACTGCTGGGGCTGTCTGCCCAGGAGGCGCCTTGGCACGCTGCCCAGCCTGTGGACAGCGGGTGCAGGCGGATCATCCCGGGGGCTGCGTGGAGTAAGAGGGCGGGGGACCGCTGGCGGAGGGCTGTGCGAAGCCGGAGGCTGTCTTAGGGGAGAGGGCGACAGTGCACGGTCCACACCCCTAACCGCGCCCCAGGACTGCTGTGCCAGCTGTAGAGAAGGCGCCTTTTAGGACGCTGCTGCCTTGCTAGGGCCGCCACCGCGCCTGCGCACCCATGAAAGTGACTCCCTAGGCCCGGAAGCTCCAGGGAGGCACCACCCGACCCTTGGACGTGAACCGCGGAGAACAATGGAGGATTCAGGGACCTCCACTGCTCCTGCTCAGCCCAATCCTGGGACTGTCCAAGACAATGAACTGGGCCCTGCCGCAGCTCCGCGCTGCAGCAACCCCAGACCGAGGTCTTCCAGGTCTTCTGAGGGTCTCACCCTCTACGTGCCTAATTGGGACCATCGAAGCTTCTACTGGAAGTGACAGCTCCCGGACAGCGACGAGGTCCCTGCTGGTGTGTGATCAGATGGGCCAGGCCCTGCTGAGTCTCCAGATGGTGATGGAAGCTCCTTGTGTCCCAACCCAAGCTAAAGCCTTGTGGGAGCAGCGGGACCACTGGTGGGAGCTGTCATGTTGGGTTATGGAAAAATCGTTGGTGTCACCCTGGGGTATTAATAAAGCTGTGTTGGGGGTTTAAGGGGGGGGAAGCACAATTCAGGCTGCATCCAATTTGTAAGAAACAACTTAGTCTGAAAGACAAAAAGTTGGAACAAATATTACAAATGTGCAAGAATACAGTATAAGAAACCTTGGATTGTTCCAGTATGCAAAGAATTTATACCAAATTAGACTGTTTTTTTTTTTTTTTTTTTTTTTTTTTGGAGCGGGGGACGTGGAGGGTTAAGGGGATTGAACTCAGGGGCACTTAACTACTGAGTCACATCCCCAGCCCTATTTTGTATTTGATTGAGACTGAGTTTCACTGAGTTTCTTAGCGCCTCATCTTTGCTGAGGCTGGCTTTGAACTCGTGATTCTCCTGTCTCAGCCTCCCTCTTCACCCACTGGGATAACAGGAGTGCACCACCTCCTGCTGCAATTTAGACCATTCTAAGAATAAATTACATTTCCATTTATACAGCCTTCAGATGCTTAATCATATTTCTCTAAAATTAGAAAATTATTTCTAAACTTTATCCATACTACTTAAATAGTGAAATTAGTAATCTTGCTCATTTAATTCATATGTCCAGTCAGATCATTCCAACAACGAGGAACAAGTTATTGCAATTCATGAGCTGCCCTGTTCAAGTAAATTAGCTGCTCTACTTTGATCTTTATATTCCCCTATTTTGTAATTTAAATGAGGAATGATTTAAATATTTTTAAAATTTGAAATTCTTGAAATCAAAAGGGAAAAATATTTTTCCCACAGTGTTTCAAGCATCACAAATTATATAAAAGTTAAGTAATTGCTAGTGTTTCATAGGTTAATTGTAATTGTGTAAGACTCATTGATATTCAGTTTCTCTCAGAAGAATAAAGTCAGTCAGTTAATTCCAATAACATTTGAAGCTACTGCTCTCTAAAGAATATGTTTGGGGATGGGGATATAGCTCAGTAGGTAGAGTGCTTGCCTCCCATTCACAAGGCCCTGGGTTTGATCCCCAGTACCACAAAAGAAAAAGAAAAGAATATGCTTGATTCTCTAAAGCTATTCTTTCCCAATCGACTACATTCCAAACTTAGAGATTACCTAGCATACTGAATGAATTTTTTTGAAGTTTCATTATATATGCAAATTTAGGGCTGACTCCAACTGTATTGTACTAATGAGTGAATAGACCTCTTAGTATCTACAGCAAAAAAGTACCTTAAGTGGTACGAAGTTTGAATTATGACAAAACTACATTTCAGTTCACAATGGCCCAGCACAAAAACAAAAAGTTAGATATACTCAGACCCATGCCTGTAATGGAACTATTTCTATTCTTTTTGTTGAATTTTAATCCCTTCATTTTATATTCATTATTTAACATTTGCTGCTTTTTAATTTTTTTTCAGACCAGTATATTTCTTCCTAAAAATTTCTGTTAACAAACCCATGGCACTTTACAGAGCTTATATTCCCTGTCCTTTTTTATACCTCTTGTTGCAGGGTTTTTTTTGTTTGTGTGTGTGTGTATGTGTGTGTGTGTATGTGTGTGTGTGTGTATGTGTTGATGGGGATCAAATCCAGGGTCTAAAAATGCTAGGAAAGTTCGGGTGTGGTGGTGCACGACTGTAATCCCAGCAGCTGGGGAGGCTGAGACAGGAAGATCGCAAGTTCAAAGCCAGCCTCAGCAATGGCAAGGTGTTTAGCAATTCAGTGAGACCCTGTCTCAAAATAAAATTCAAAATAGGGCTGTGAGTGTGACTCTGTGGCTGAGTGCCCCTGGGTTCAATCCCTGGTACTAAAAAAAAAAAAAGCTAAAAAAGTGCTCTGCCACTCAGCTCAAAATTTTATTTTGAGACAGGGTCTCACTAAGTTGCCTCAGCCTCAAGAGTAGCTGGGATTCTAGCTGTGCACCACCACACCTTGGTGTACCGCTCTTACGTCATCAAGAAGTTTCCTTGTTCTGTATAGCATAGGAAAGGTGTACACCATAGCTCTTACACACAAAAGAACAGTCTAACACCGTCAATGTGAAGCAAACTAAATCAGCAGGGACTCCTTCCTTTTGCCGTCCTAGAGATGGAACCAAGGGCCTCTGGCATGCTAGGCAAGTGCTCTACCACTGAGCTACAGCCCAACCCTAGGGATTTCTTTTTTCTTTTCTTTTCTTTTCTTTTTTTTTTTTCTGGTAATTGGGCACTTTCTATGGCAAACCAGGCAATTCAATATGATGTCTCATGTTACAGATAAGAAGCTCATGTCAAGCTCCTTCTACAGACTTTATCACTTGTGTCTTTCTTTAAATTCCTGTGTCGATAAGTTCCCAAGAATTACCTGGGGATCTTTCTAAAAGGACACCTTCTAGGAGTCCTCATCAGACTTAGTAAACTCTTTTGAGGTCTCAGAATGGCTGTGTTTGCCCAGGTGCTTTAATGAGAATCCAGAATTGGCAACCTCTACTTCTAAAGGCCAAGCTGCCTGTAAAAGCTGTCAGGCTAATGGACTGAAGCCATGGAGTGACTCAAGTTGCCTCGTATTCATGTACCATATATGGGGATTATTTTAGAGTTTGACTCTTTACTCTGGACGCACCATATCCTATGTTTTTAATTGCAGAAAGGAGGAAATTTCAAGTTATCTAGTAGGTAGAGACTGGGTAAAAAGATTCATATGCCTTTATTCCCTATCAAATGCAATGCTCCTGAATGTGCAAGTATCACTTTCACTGTTTTCAAACTCCTGCATAAAGAGGAGTGACTTCTGGAGTCTGAACCTCAGCCTCAGAGCTGGGTCTGCTTTTTTACCATGGGCTGTGGTAAACAGGTTGCCCCCTAGTCTTACAGTCAAGACTTTATCTAGGATACCTTTCCAGAAAAGGATGTGTGTTTACCTTATAACACTGCTCAGAATAGAAATTATGGACCCATTAAAAGCAAACAGGGGTTGGGGATGTGGCTCAGTGATACAGCACTTGCTTAGTGTGTATGAGGTCCTGAGTTCAATCCTCAGGACCACAAATCAAACAAACAAACAAAAACAAGATTCTGAAACAAAAAAAGACATAACTAAAGTGTTAGTGAATGTTACTCTTTTCTATGGTATGATTGTGTTTCCCCCAAATTTATGCATTTGATCCTTAATTCCTAAAGGTGTTGATGTTGGGAGGTGGGGCCTAGTGGGAAGTGCATGGATCCTGGGGACTGGCCCTACAGCAGAAGAGTTCTTGCTGAAATAGGTTAGCTATTTGAGGGGTTCAGTTCCTTTTTCTTTTGTGCATGCCTGCTTGCTCCTCTGCTTTCAGACATTTGTCAATGTGGCCTGAGGCCCTCACCAGATTAAATCACCTGATTGTGGACTTCCCAGCCACAGTGTGGACCAAAGTAAACTACTTTCTTTTAGAAATTACTCGGTCTCAAGTATTCAGTTATAGAAACAGGAAATGGACTAATATGGTCAGTGTGGCCACTAGAAGTAATGGATTGTCACTTCTGAGATTAGAATATAAAGGGGACTTGGCAGCTCTCTGTCTTGATATATTCCCTCGGAGGAAGCAATGTCATGAGATTTTCTACACAGAGGATCACATGTCCAGCAACTAATTTCCTGCCAATAGCCAAATCTAAGAGCTTGAAAGAAGATTCTCCAGCCCCAGTCAAGTCTTTCATGAATGCAGTCCTAGCCCACAGCCAGACTGCAGTCTCCTAGGAGATCCTGAGCCAGAACCACCCACAGCAGCCATATCCAGGTTCCTGAACCTCAAGAAAACGGTGAGATAATACATATCTTTTGTGTCAGTAAATTTTGGAGTAATTTGATACGCAGCAATAACTAAAGTAGAACAGAAGAAATATAACAGCAAATCAAGCCAAATGTATTGATATGGGTACAGTAAATTAACAGAGTGTTTCAATTTACTATTTTAGCTTAAATGGCTGGGAGTCACTAATAGTTTGGCTGAAATTTAAATTCAACAGTAGCCTATACTGAATGAAATTCAAATAAAACTTCCTAGGTATGCCAAATAAGAAGGTACACTGTATTAATGAAGATTCTCCTATATCAGATTTTAGTCAGGCTTATCTGATCCCTTTATCAACTATGCACCGTCTTTGAGGGTGCTCTCCAAAAGCTCATTCAAAAATAAGAAACTTGTCAAATTTATCCGGAATCCCTCACTCTTAGTCTCTGATCAGCCCCCATATTTGATCAGATTCCTCATCTCCCATCTTCTCCCAGTGATATCTGATCTCTCTGGCCTGCCTTCAGCAAAAATCCTGTTTATCCCTCTTATCTGATGCTTTGCTTTCTATGTTTTCAGTTACCAGTGGTCAATGTGGCATCGTAACCATCTCACACTACCACAAGAAGGGTGAATACAGTACAAGAAATATTTTGAGAAAGAGAGAGATCACATTCACTTTTTTTTTTAGTATCAGGGATCGAACTCAGGGGCACTCCACCACTGAGCCACATCGCCAGCCCTATTTTGTATTTTACTTAGAGACAGGGTCTCACTGAGTTGTTTAGTGCCTCGACATTGCTGAGGCTGGCTTTGAACTCATGATCCTCCTGTCTCAGCCTCCCCAGCTGATACGATTATAGGTGTTCATCAGGGTCCTGGGCCACATTCACATTTTATTATGGTACATTGTTATTATATGTTGCATAGTACATTAATAGTTATTAATTACTTTAATTTATTATTAATTATTGTTAATCTCTTGCTGAACTTAATTTATAAGTGAAGCTTTATCATAGGTTTGTGTGTATAGGAAAAAACAGTTTTATAAGGCCTGGTAGGATCCATTTTTAGCATCCATGGGGGGTTTAGAACGGATCCCCAGTGGATAGGAAGAATGCTGTAAATTACCTTAGCAAGATAAACCGTATCCTATTAGTAACCTATTCATCAATCTCTCAACCCTGTTTCTTTCCCCAGTTTTCTTTATTGTTTTTATAGTTGAGCCCAATTTCTCTTTCCTACTGCAAAGCCTTTTTTTTGCAGTAGTTCCACATTTATTGTTATAACATTAAATAAAGTCAGAATCGTCTTTCTTTAATAGCTGATAGAGAATAGAATGCTACAGCAGATTTCCTGTTTTTTCCCAATTTGTTTTTTCAATAGTGTGTTACATTTATACATACTGTTGGGGTCCATTTTGACATAACTGTACAAGCATGGAATGTAATTTGCTCCAATTCTGTCCCCAGTACTTCTCCTTTCCCTCCCCTCCTCCTTTCCCCTATTCCCTTTCTTCTACTCTACTTGTCTGTCTTCTATTTATTTGTATTTTTTTTTAAATTAGTGCTTTATAGATATCCATAAAGGTGAAATTCACTTTGTATATTCATATACATCCATAGCATAATTTGGTTGATTTCATTCCACAATTCTTCCCTTTTCCTGTACCTTCTCCCTTCTCTCAATCCTTTTCCTCTTCTTCATTGGTCTCTCTTCTATTTTCATGGGGTCCTCCTCCTTGTACTGCCCCCTTTTATTTTGGTTTAGCTTCTACATATAAGAGAGAACAATTGATCCTTGACTTTCTGGGTCTGGCCTATTTTACTTAGAATGATTTTCTCCAGTTCTATCCATTTACCAGAAAATGCCATAATTTCATTCTTCTTTATGACTAATATTCCATTGTGTATATTTACCATATTTTTTTTTATCCGCTCATCTGTTGATGGGCACCTGGGCTGGTTCCATAAGTTGGTTGTTGTGAATTACACTGCTATAAACACTGATGTGTTGGTATCACTAAAGAATGCTAAACTTTGTTTTTTGTTTTTTTTTTTTGGGGGGGTGGTAAATACCAAGAAGTGAGATAGCTGGGTCATATGATAGCTCCATTTCTAGATTTTGTTATGTTTTGTTTTTCTGTGAGGAATCTCCATACTGCTTTCCAGAGTGGTTGTACTAATTTACAGTCCCACTAACAATGTATGAGAGTTCCTCTCCCCCAACATCCTTGCCAGCATTTATTATTATTTGTATTCTTTATAATTGCCATTCTGAAGTGAGATCAAATCTCAATGTAGTTGGTTTTTTTTTTTTTTTTTTTTTTTTTTTTGGTACCAGGGATTGAATTCAGGGGCACTCAACTACTGAGCCACATCTCCAGTCCTACTTTGTATTTTATTTAGCAACAGGGTTTCACTGAGTTGTATAGTACCTCATCATTGCTGAGGCTGGCTTTGACTCACAGTCCTCCTGGCTCAGCCTCCTGAGCTGCTGGAATTACAGGCCTGTGTCACCACACCCAGCTTCAATGCAGTTTTGATTTGCATTGATTTGCATTTCCCTGATTGCTAGAGATGTTGAAGATTTTTTCGTGCATTTGTTGGTCATTTGTATTTTTTTGAGAAGTGTCTGGTTAGTTCTTTCACCCATTTGTTAATTGGGTTATTTGTTTTTTGGGGGTATTAAGTTTTTTGAGTTCTTTATAGATTCTGAATATTAATCAGAGGAACAGCTAGCAAAGATCATCTCCCATTCTGTAGGCTCTCTCTTCTTGTTCGTTTCCTTTGCTGTACAGACCTTTTTAATTTGATATTGTCCCACTTATTGGTTCTTGGTTTTATTTCTGTGCTTTTTTGGAGTCATGTTAAGGAAGTTGATTCCTGTGCCAATACATTGTAGTGTTGGGCCTACATTTTCCTCTAGCAGTTGCAGTTTCTTTCTGGTCTTTGATCCACTTTGAGTTGACATTTGTGCAGGGTGAGAGATACTAATTTAGTTTCATTCTTCTAACATGGATATTCAGGGTTATTTATTTATTTGTTTAGCATAATTTGTTAAAAAAGGCTTAAATTTTCCATTTTAAGATGTACTTGCAGGGGCTGGGGATATAGCTCAGATGGTAGAGTGCTTGTCTTACATGCATAAGGCCCTGGGTTCAATCCCCAGCACCACACACACACAAACATAAAAATTATGGGCTGGAGTTGTGGCTCAGTGGTAGAGTGCTTGCCTAGCATGCACGAAACACTGGGTTCGATCCTCAGCACCATATAAATGTAAAATAAAGATATTGTGTCCACTTAAAACTAACTTAAAACTAAAAAAAAAAAAGATGTACTTTCCAGGCATGCTGCTGCATGCCTATAATCCCAGTGACTTGGGAGGCTGAATTAGGAAGATTCCAAGTTTGAGATCAACCTCAACAATTTAGCAAGACCCTGTCTCAATAAAATAAAAAGGATTGGGGATATGGGTTAATAGTAAAGCAACCGAGGGTTCAATCCCCAGTACAGTTCAATGCCCATTCCCAACTATTTTCCTTAAAAGAGTCCAAAGGACAATTCTTTATCAGGGATATTAAAAATAGATTTATAGGAGAAGTCCAGCATTCCTAAAGAGATAGATGTTTAAGCCATTTTCTGTAGGCCAAGAATGATGTTAGGAATTCCTGTTGTCAAATTGGAGCCCTCTAAATTCAATGGGATCCTGGGGTGAATGGTTCAAGTAGTATCACATAATCAGAGGAGACCAGGCAGCCATGGTTTCTGTAATGGGCAACAGAAATAATAATCATAATGATTTGATCTGCACAGATTTTTGGCATTGGCTCATTGATTATGGTGCCCTGAGAGCTAAAATAGATGAACAGCCTACTAAATTCAGTTTTTCTCTATAAGTGAAAAGACTTCAGACTTTTGGTGAACGGAAGTCTGGAGAACAAAAGTCAGAATCTCCACAATGGAGATTCCAATAAAGTGGGCATTGTACTGTACTGGGGATTGAACCCAGGGTTGCTTTACCACTAAGCCATATCTCTATTCCTTTTTATTTTATTGATCCCTAAAGCAATTTCTATTCCTCTCTCTGGTCAGAGATCTAGAGCCCTTTGAATGTAAAGGAGGCTAACCCCTTGTCTTAGTTTGAACTTATACCATAACAAAATTTCACAGACTGGGTAATTCTAAATAATGGAAATGTGTTTCTCATAGTTCTTGAGGCTGGGAAATCAGCAGATTTGATGTTTGGTAAAAGGCTTGTTCTCTTGCTGGGCACAGTGGTGCATACCTGTAATTCCAGCAGTTTTGGAGGCTGAGACAGGAGGATTTCGAGTTCAAAGCCCGCCTCTAAGCAACTCATTGAAACACTGACTCTGAATAAAATACAAAATAGGGTTGGGGATGTGGCTCAGTGGTCGAGTGCCTCTGAGTTCAATCCCCAGTGCCCCTCACCAAAAGTAGGCTTGCTGTCTGCTTTCAAGGTGGTGGCCTCTGGTTTAATCTTCACATAGCAAAAGAGATGGAAAGGCAGAGGGGACAAACTGGCTCCCCCAAACCCTTTTATAAGTGCACTAATCCCATCCATGAGGACTTAATTGTCTCTTAAAGTACCTAACCCTAATTCCATCATCTTGAGAGTAAATTCTAATGTGAATTTTGGAGGAGTATATATATTCAATCTAGGCATGGTGGTGCACCCCTGTAATCCCAGTAGATTGGGAGGCTCAGGCAGGAAGATTGTGAATTCAAAGCCAGCCTCAGCAATTTAGCAAGGCCCTAAATAACTTGGTGAGACCCTGTCTCTAAATAAAATATAAAATGGCTGGGGATGTGGCTCAGTGGTTAAGTGCCCCTGAGTAAAACAAAACAAACTGTGGCTATTCGATCAGAATTTTATATTGTTGAGCTGGGGCTGTAGCTGAGTTGGTAGAGTGCTTGCCTAGCATGTGTGAGATACTGGGTTTGATCCTCAACACCGCGTATAAATAAAATAAAATAAAGGTATTGTGTCCATCTACTATAAAAATATTTTTTAAAAAAATTATATTGTAAAGTTTCCTCCTAATCTTCCCCAAAGTGACCTACATTCATTCACTAGTTTGACTGTAGAATAAATAGGAGAAAAAGATAAACTTTTTAGATATTTCTGAATGCTGGCTGTGAATTGACCTTAATTCCTAGAGATCCCAAAGGCTGCTATAGGCCATCGATCTAAACAGAGATTTATGGAGGTCAAGTAATCAGTGGAGTGTGGCTCAAATCTGGTCCAGTGGGTTTCTAAACTTACCTTAGGGTACTCCCTGAGTTCTGAAATGCACAGTTGGAATATATACATTCAAAAATTTGCAGATGGGGCTGGGGTTGTAGCTCAGTGGTAGAGCATGTATGAGGCACTGAGTTCAATTCTCAGCACCACATATAAATAAATAAAAATAAAGTTCTATCAACAACTTAAAAATATATTTTTAAAAAATTGTGGCAGAGTACCTATATTGGTTTCCTGGTCTGTGGAATGAGGGCTATTATGATACAAAATGCCAAGAGGAAAACAAGTTACCTGCCAAAATATTAAACCAAATCAATGCCACATTCCTGCAGAGATTACAGAGATTAATGCCACTATCAACTTACAAGATTCAGGAATGATGATTCCTACCACATTCCCATTCAATTGGCCTGTTTAACCTGTGTAGAAGACAGATAACATATTGGAGAATAACAGGGGATTATCATACCTGTAATCATGTATGATTGCAGCTGCTGTTTCAGGTGTACTCTTGGTGCTAGAGAAAATCAATATATTCCCTGGCACCTGGTAAGTAGCTATTGCGCTGGTGAATGCCTTTTTTTTTTTTTTGGTACTCATTAGTAAGGAAGAGTATACTGTCACCTAGTAGAGCCAGTCATACATCTTCACTGTCTCCCCTCAGAGCTGTATCAACTCTCCAGCACTGTATCATAGTCCTCAAGAAATTTGTTCATGGGGCTATGGTGGTAGCTCAATGGTAGAGTGCTTGCCTAGCATATGTGAGGCACTGGGTTCGATCCTCAGCACCATATAAAAAAAATAAAGATATTATTAAAAAAAAAAAAGAAATTTGTTCATCCCTCTGTGACTATTTCAGTGGTATGGGGCATGTCAATTTACCCCTTTCAAAGGAAAGGTCAAGTCCTTCTATTCCTAAGATAGTGACACAATGCTTATTTGATATGAATACGACTGTGCATCTAGTAACCTTTTTTTCTTTTCTTTACTTCTTGCATTTGAACATAAAATGTGTTACTAGAATTCAATCTGATTACCTTGGCATTTATGTTACAGGTTATAAAAGGAGCAGTGTGATTTGGCTGGACTGAACATCACCCAAAGATGGATTTTGTATTTTTTCAGGGTCAGGGAAAGGGTTAGCCTGCTTACTATTGTACAGGGACAGCTGCATTATGTTAGGTGGAAATCTGACTTTACTATTTAGTCTTTATTTAGAAATTAAATATGACTTAAAGAGGTGTGATGCCAGTTTAACAAGAGATGAACTATTGTGCTTGTCTACTGTGCCAATTTAGCTAAGCTGGAGCTCTATTTCCCAGATTTTTTTTTTCTTTTTTTTTAGTACTATGCTTGAATCCAGGAATGTTCTACCACTGAGCTACAACCTAGCCCTTTTCAGTTTTTATTTTAAGACAGGGTCTCTCTAAGTTGTCTTGAACTAGTAATCCTTTTGCCTCAGCCCAGGGGATTACAGGCCTGTGCCACTGTGCCCTACCCTGTATAGTTTTGAGCTGGAGTTAACTACAAGAGAAGTTTGTGTAGCACTGGGAAAGCAGAGGTGAGAAAGCAGCTTTTACACTCTGAAGGTCACCTTGTTGACACAGGGAAGGAGCTGGGCTGGCAGTTCCTTCAGCTATCATTGGCTCTCCATTAACTTCCCTGACTCCTGGGCCAGGTGTACCTGCAGACCACGGTGAAGGGCACCCACTACTCCAGCAGAAACATTTGCAGAAAACTTTAACAGTATTGTCTGCTGCTAGTGAAGGGGACTAGGAGTAAAAGTAATTACCATAGGGCTGGGGTTGTGGCTCAGTGGTAGAGTGCTTGCTGAACATAGGTGGACACACAATATCTTTATTTCACTTTTATGTGAAATAAAGATATTGTGTGTCCACCTACAACTAAAAAACAAGTATATATTTTTTTAAAAGGTAATTACTAGGCTGCAGTTGTGGTTCAGTAGCAGAGTGCTTGCCTAACATGTGTGAGGCACTGGGTTCGTTCCTCAGCACCACATAAAAAGAAATAAATAAAATAAATGTAAAAAAAAAAGGTAATTACTATATACTGGGAATCACTTAAATGTCAATCTCTAGTAATGTTTTCTGTCTACATAAGATCAAATTCCTCATTCCTGGTGTGTGGGGCCCTGGAGAAGTGGGTGTTTGTGCACTTTTCCACCTTTGTCTGCCACTATTTCCCTTCCTGCACCTTCTACTCCTGAATTCTTCCTGGGCCTTTTGCTATGCAGGAAGGGCAGTGTTGGGGTGGGGCATGGAGGATGGGAAGGGGCGGGACAGGGTTGCTAGAATGGGATGATGCTGGTGATAACTATAAATTAGCATGCCTGTAAATTAGAACCATATTCTTGGCAAACCCACCTTCATCCTACACATACTTCCTAAATGTCCCAATCCTACATGTGTGACAGAACTCAGGTCAGGTTTCTGCCAAGTCTTTGGATGGACTGAGATCACACACTACTTAGTGGTAAAGCCAAGTTGAAAAGCAGTCCACCCTACTTGAGGAAATGGGCTCTTCTGAGAGGCTTTTTGATAAAGAAGTAATTGAAAATTTAATCTGTGCCTCCTTTTGAGGGGGGTTTACTCGGGTTTGAATCCAGGGGTGCTTTCCCCATGAGCTACATTTCTAGTCCTTTTTATTTTGAGGCATGGTCTTGCTAAGTTGCAGAGCCTAGCCTCATACTTGGCATCCTCCTGCCTCCACCTTCCAAATCACTGGAATTATAGGTGTGTGGCATTGCAGCCAGCTTGTGACTCTTTAAGTATATTGTCTTTCTCATTCTTATAACTTTATATATTGCATTGGGCCTTACTTAGGATTCTGCCTATTTGTACCCCCAGTTATAATTTTAGGTGGCAGTCTCCCTTCTTGAAGCAGGTGAAATTAGAGAGTTTTAAAATCTTGCCTAATTTTTTTTTTTCAGTGCTGGGGATTGAACCCAGGGACTTGCTCAGGTACGGCAAGCACTCTACTATCTGAGCTATACCCCCAGTCCATGCCAGAAATTTTGTATAACTTGAACCTACTGCCTTCTGCATCACTGAGCTATATCCCCAACCCAGCTAAGATTTTATAGAGCATGTTTTGTAGATTGTTAGATATCATCTCACTGATTCTCATAATCTTCAATATGTGTTATTTCCATCCAGAAACAGAAAATTTACAAGGCCTAATACAAAATGAAAAATTCAGAGTTCTTTTTTGGGGGGGCAGGGGCAGGGGTCGTAACCAGGGATTGAACTCAGGGGTACTTGGCCACTGAACCACATCCCCAGCCCTATTTTGTATTTTTTTAAAAAATATATATATTTTTAAATTGTAGATAGAACAATAACTTCATTTTATTTTTATGTGGTGCTGAGGACTGAACTCAGTGCCTCATGCTAGATGAGGATGCTACCACTGAGCCACAACCCCAGGCCCCGCTATTTTGTATTTTATTTAGGGACAGGTTCTCACCAAGTTGCTTAGTGCCTCACTTTTGCTGAGTCTGGCTTTGAACTCATGATCCTCTTTTCTCAGGCTCCCTAGACACTGGGATTACAGGCATGTGCTACTGCACCCAGTTCAGACTTCTTTGTTCATAAATTTATTAAAACTTATTTATTTATTTGGTACTGGGGATTGAACCCAGGGCCTTGTGCATGCAAGGCAAACATTCTACCAACTGAGCTATATCCCCAGCCCAAAAAGTTTTTAAATGGCATCTTGAACCAAGCATCAGAGCCTGTGTAATTGTACAGGTAATGAGCCAATGAGACCAGCTCTGCCCCTCTCTTACATTTAAGAAACAGGTTTAGTAAAGATGAAGTAAATTCCCAATATAACTGCATCAGAGCTAAGAAAATGTTAAGGGCAAGATTTCTAACAGGTGTTGCTGTAGAATAAAAACTTTGCTTTAAAGGAAATAAGAAAATAGTTTATCTGAGTCAAATATGAGTGACATGGCCTGTGAACACAAATTTATGTTACCCTGAGCAACATATTCAGGGTAACTGAAATTGTAGCAGAAGTGGTTACATGAAGTTTGATAGTCACAGACAACAAGAAAGTCATAAATGAACACGTTTACCAATTATATTGGCTGCATACAACAAAGAGAAAAGTGAGAATCTCTTCTATTAGTTTTAGATGTTATCTTTTAGCATTCTTAGCTAGATGTAATCTTTTATTTTTTTAAGGGCTAGGGACTAAACCCAGGGACTTGTGCATGTGAGGCAAGCACTCTTACCAACTGAGCTATATCCCCAGCCCTATCTCTTGTTATTCTTAGCTCTAGAGTTGTTGGAACCTAGGAAGCTAAAGACACTTAGGTTTAACAATACTGGAATGTAGTCACTGGGGAGGCTGGCAGACCAGATACAGTGGTTGGTAGTAAATAGGTAGTATAAGAGACTAAAAACAGCCAAAGTCAATTTGGGATCTGAATCTGTAACATTCTTCCTCTCCACACTGAGATGTTATAGTCATTCAAAAACAGTTCGCAGGATTTTTAACACAGATTGGCCTCTTTAGAGAATAGATTTAGCCCCTACTAAACTCTCAACTAAACTAGGTTCCTCCTTACTGAACTGAGTCTAATGAAGATTTTATAAATGTATTTTACACACACACACACACACACAAATCAGCTGTCACTTTCACTCTAGCACAGTTCTGTTCTCCCATGTGTTAAGCATTTATTGGGTATTTTAATATGCTTTGTAGACTCCTGTGATAAAGCAACAAGCTATCTTTGTCTCTTTTTAGAGTTCCTGCTGCACATTTCCTTTCAAACTATTCTCCCTTAGTCTAATGAAATATGAGGCAGGCCTATGTTTAATATCAGTGAATTAAACTTTAAAAAAGGAAATACTAGAATGGCAGAAGTTGTAATGTCCCAACTGCAACACCTAAATAATATACAGTCAAGCATTTATTTTATTTTATTTTATTTTAGGTGATCACCATATAATGGAAACCAAACGTAAAGAACCGAACTCCTGGAGTCAAGGAGAGACACCTGAAGGTGAAGGGACAAAGAGCAGATCACGAGTCCTAGTTAAGCACAACTCAAAAACCCAGCCCGGAATGCGCGCCTGCGCAGTACGAATCCTCCTGCGCACAAGCTGGGCCGGAAGGGCTGAGGCGGGCGGGGGCGGGGATAGAGTTGCTAGGAGAACGCGATGACGCTATGGGCCCCCGTGCTCTTTTCTACCAATAGGCGACGCGTGCCGCAGTGACGCGCTGAGTGCGTCATGCTGACGACGCGCGAAGGGCACGGATGTGAGGATCCGGAGGACATTCGGCCTCTATGAGCCGCGGCCTTTCCGAGGGAGCGGTCTGGTGTTCGCCATCTTAAGGAGTGAGTGTGGTTCGGCCTTCCCCGCGGTGGGTGTTGGGAGCGGAGCCTGGAGCCCCTGTGGGGCAGCTGCTTGGCAGTAGGCCCGGTTGGGCACGGCCTCTTAGGGAAGGCGCCGTGACCTCCTCAAGGGCGCGGAGGCGGGAAGGAAGAAGGCCCCTCTTTGGGTCCCAATGACATTGACGGGCCCCTTGCCTTTCCTTTAACCGCCGCTTCCTCCTCTTTTAGGAAGATGTATTCGTCCGTGGTGCATCTGGCGCGGGCGAACCCCTTCAACGCGCCACACCTGCAGCTGGTGCACGATGGCCTCTCGGGGCCCAGCAGCAGCCCCACCGGGCCCCCAGGTCCTCCCCGACGTTCCCGCAACCTGGCAGCCGCCGCTGTGGAAGGTGAGATCAGACAGCCCCGATGCAGTTGTCAAGGCCACTGTTGCCCCGCTCTGCCTTTGAAGCCTGGGCCTGGCTGGAGGACAGGGAAGGCGCCAGCCCGTTGCACCGCAGTGTATGGCACCACAGTTGCTTGCCCTGGGATGTTACCCTTTTGCCCCGTAGGCTGGTGTCGGATCCTTGGCCCTCCCTCAAGGGCGTGGAAGGGCCTAGGCCCAGCGTCCCTCCGTGACCTCTCTGTCCCCAAGGGAATAGAGGCAGACAAGGCTTCAATAGCTTCTTTTCTTCTTTGAGTCTGCCTGGTCAGCAGACTTTGCGTAAAGTCTCCTTCCTAATCGCTGCCCACCTATTGTTCTAACTGTATCACCTGTTCTTTAATTTGCCTTTAATTTTCTTAAAAATATTCTTCCCTAACTCATATTTCCCAAGCTTTAGTTAATGCAAGGTAAATGATCTTTTTTTGTTTTAATGCTACTGGTGGATAAGGTGACTTATGACCCCAGGTAGACAGAGGAGATAATTGGTGGGCATCCCTTTGGGCTTATCTCTTGGGATTCAGGGTGGTTGGGCCCAGCTCTAATTTAATTGTGTGTGTTTTAAATCCCAGTGGAGCGTATATACAGAGAAAACCTGAAAACGGAATTGTAGGAGTCCTGAGAATGTTACCTCCATTGTGCCTGTAAAATGGAAAGTTGTTTTTTACCCCCAGTGATTCATGTGCTTCTGTTGTGTCTTTAGTGTGGATTAAAAGTCCTTACACTCTCATTCTCTTTCAATGTAATAAGTTAAAGCTAACATTTGTATATGACATGTATTTGTAGGAATTGTGTATGCTTATATTGTAGGAGTTCATTAAGGAGGGGTTAGTAATTGATAGTTGCTGGGGTAAACTTTTGAAATTTTCGCAAGCTTGTTACATGTCAGGTGCTCTTTCTGAGTTCCGTTTGTATTCTGAAGCTGCTATTTGATGTTTATTTTAATTGAGGGATCCATTAATGTAGAGGATTTTTAAAAATTAATATGGCAAAATAAGAGACAACTAGTATCTCAGACACAAAATCCTAATAATTTTTAAATGATCTGATTTTGACAGTGGATTTCTTGTAATTTGCAATAGACGGAAAGCCACTTAATTTTAAATGTTGGCCAAAACTGTTTAGCTGTGATAGTACTATTTCACAGGGAAGCAGTTTTCTTTCATCACCATGGCCTTTATCATCTCTAAAGAAGTTCTTACTTGATTTTTTTTTTCCCCCCAATCAGAACAGTATAGCTGTGACTATGGATCTGGCAGATTCTTTATCCTTTGTGGACTTGGAGGAATTATTAGTTGTGGCACAACACATACAGCATTGGTTCCTCTAGATCTGGTTAAATGCAGAATGCAGGTTTGTCTTGCATGCTGGACTAAAATATTGTTGAAGCATGGCTGTTGTAAGATGTAGATATCTACTAACAGGCTGTGTGGAAACCTAACTGTCCAGGAGGTAAGTTGATGACCAGTAACAAAAGAGTTTTTTTATTAAAATGCATGGTGTGTCTTATCTTATTACAGAGTACAGTTGTGAATATGGCTCCATGAAGTTTTATGCACTGTGTGGCTTTGGTGGGGTCTTAAGTTGTGGGCTGACACACACTGCTGTCGTTCCCCTGGATTTAGTGAAATGTCGTATGCAGGTTTGTATTGAGATGATGACATTCAGGATATCTTTTCTATGTGATTTAATTCTAAGTAATCTTCAAGGGTTTCCCAAATGAAAAGAATTTGAAGGTATTACAACTTGCTAGAAGCTTCAGTAGGAAACCAAACCCTAATTTTTTTAAAAAAAAAACTATGTGGTCTTTATATTTTTAGTGTTTTAAATCCATGGAATGCCTCTTTCTAGAAAGCATGGGTAGATTATTCACTCTCCGAGATAAATGACTCTTTGCTACTGGTTTTCAGTTCTGACTAGAGTAGCCTTTCAAGGCCTCCTGGTTCTTTATGCCCCAAATAATCACCCTTCAAGCAGTTATATCAATGCAGGTAATCAGTCTTTGTATGCTAATGTGAAGTGACTTTTAAGTCCCTAAATATTGATAAGACCAAGGCATAGAGTTCATGTGAGTTTTTTTTTTTTTTAACATTTTTTTAGTTGTAGATGAACACAATATCCTTATTTATTTTTATATGGTGCTGAAGTTCAAAGCCAGTGCCTCACATGTGCTAGGTAAGCGCTCTACCACTGAGCCACAACCCCAGCCCCTAATTTTTAAAAAATGATCTTGATTATCTTAGTATGAAAAGTTTGTGGGCTTAGTTATTTGTATATCTATTTGTTTTCTTAAGATTTGAATATATTTTAATTAAGATTATTGAAACAAAAATAATCAAACATCAAAAATGTATTTGTCCCAAACAGGATTAGAAGTCTACTTACCTAAAAGAGAAAGGAGGTGAAATATTAGGAAGGAGAGAGAGGAAGGTGATGTATACCAGCCCTTGTAGTACTGGCAGAAATAGTGAGATAAGCTTTTTCCCGTTTGTTAACAGAATGGATATGAAATGTGCCTTTGCTAAAACTTATTGAATGTCTCTGGAAGTGAATTTAATTTTTTAAGTCAAAGAGGTTCTTATTGCATTGATGTATCTTCTAAAATCGTTTATTGTCTAATTCATAAGACTTTATAATCTGCTTAGAGGACTTAGCATATCAGGAATACAGACTTACCTATTATTAAGACAGTAGCTTCAAAACTAGTTTTTTAAAAATAATGGGAATTATGCCAGGAATGGTGGCATATGCCTGTAATCCCAGTAGCTTGGGAGACTGAAGCAGGAGGATTGAGAGTTCAAAGCCAGCCTCAGCAAAAGTGAGGCGCTAAGAAACTCGGTGAGACCCTGTCTCTAAATAAAATACAAAATAAGGCTGGGGATGTGACTCAGTGGTTGAATGCCCCTGAGTTCAATCCCCAGTACCAAAAGAAAAAGAAAAAAGTAATAATGGGAATTAGATGGTAAGAAACCATCAGTTTTTTTTTTTTTTTGTTGGAATTTTACCCTCTTAACTATCCCTCCAAGATTTATGACTCAGCTTAATGTATAAAAAGTTTCCATTTATAAAAGACATAGATATTAACCTGATAGTGTGTTAGAACTCTATTTCCCTTGTGTAGTTACTGAAATTTTATTTTAGAACCAAAAGGGAAAAAACTATATGAGAAGTGTTAAATCTTTGTTGCGTTTAATTTTTTTTCCTTCTTTTACATAAAGGTGGACCCCCAGAAGTACAAAGGCATATTTAATGGATTCTCAGTTACACTTAAGGAAGATGGTGTTCGTGGTTTGGCTAAAGGATGGGCTCCAACTTTCATTGGCTACTCTATGCAAGGGCTTTGCAAGTTTGGCTTTTATGAAGTCTTCAAAGTCTTGTATAGCAACATGCTTGGTGAGGTATGTGATTTAACTTTTAAACTGAAAGTCTTAAATAATTTCTTAGCTTTTGGTTGACTCAACTTATTTTACAACTGAAGAAATGGTCCTCCAAAGAGTAAGCAATCTATTTCAAGTCATAGGCTGTTTTAGCAGAGACAGGATGAGAAACAAAAGCATTTCATAAAATTTCAGTGCTCTTTTCCTTTTGCAATGTTGCTTTCTAAATAATTTGGATTGAGGTTCACTTTTTTTAAAAAGGAGGATTCTGGGATTCCTTTGTGTAGGGCTAACTATACCTTGCAACCAGATATTCAAAAAATGTTCACATTTGGTTCATGAAGTTACAACTTATGAGATACAACATATATTAAGTCTCATATTGTGTGTTATCTAGGGACTGACTGTGTGATAAATACAAAGGTCTGAAATTATCACTTAAATTGAAAATAGCCAATGCTCCAGCAATTTACATGCCTCCTTATGTTTTGTTTTTTAGGAGAATGCCTATCTCTGGCGCACATCACTGTATTTGGCTGCTTCTGCCAGTGCTGAATTCTTTGCTGACATTGCCCTGGCTCCTATGGAAGCTACTAAAGTTCGGATTCAAACCCAACCAGGTTATGCCAACACTTTGAGGGATGCAGCTCCCAAAATGTATAAGGAAGAAGGCTTAAAAGCGTAAGTAAACACTTGGCTAAAATTACTTTCATTGCTTAGCATTAAGCCCAGCAGACTGTCTCTATTATGTTATTTAATGTTATCTTTTTTTAAAATATTTAATTTTTTTTTAGTTGTAGTTGGACCAATACCTATATTTTCACTTATTTATTTTTATGTGGTGCTGAGGATCGAACCCAGCATCCCACACATGTGAGGTGAGCGCTCTACCGCTGAGCCACAACACCAGTCCTTAATGTCTTCTTTACCCATGTCTAGAACCTAAATTCTAGGGGCAAAAGTTCTGTTAGTACATGGTTTGAGCCCTGAATTAAGCCCAGACATTTACTGTTTGGCCCAAATATTTACTATTTGCTTTTGAGAGAACTTGTTAGATCTCATGTGATCCATTCATAGTTAAGAATTTGCCTGTAGTCAGGCCACAACATGCTTCCTTAGATCCACCTTTGTGGATGAGTCTTGAGCTGAGTTCTACTTGTAAACTTCTTGTTTCTTGTAGTTTCCAGTCAAAGAACATCCGGCAACTTTTTTGGTTGTATAGTCAAAGGTGCTTGAGTCATTGGCATGTGAGATCAATATACCTGCATGCTAGTCTAAGGTTCTGATAGAAATGGCATGCAGTTATGCTGTCATTTTTTACTATCAGGACTCGATTGGTATGCGGACACTTAAGTTAATGATGAAAATATCAGCTAGATTAACATATGCAAATGTATAAATAAGTCTCCTAATTTCCTAGATTCTACAAGGGAGTTGCTCCTCTCTGGATGAGACAGATACCATACACCATGATGAAGTTTGCCTGCTTTGAACGTACTGTTGAAGCATTGTACAAGTTTGTGGTTCCTAAGCCCCGAAGTGAATGTACAAAGGCAGAACAGCTGGTTGTAACGTTTGTGGCAGGTTACATAGGTACGAGTTATTTGGAACACATTTTTCTGTGAAATTAGGGGCTAATAATTGTTTTCATTATTGACCTCTTTTGTGGGGAAAAAGTATTCCAAAGGTTACAAAGCGGCTTTATCTTCCCATAATGTTTGTTTGGTTTTTTTTTTTTTTGATACACGGTTGAAATCAGGGGCACTTAATCACTGAGGCACATCCCCAGCCCTTTTTTAGAGATAGGGTCTCACTGAGTTGCTTAGGACCTCCTCAAGTTCCTGAGGCTGGCTTTGTAATCATGATCCTCTTGCTTCAGCCTCTAGAGCCGCTGGGATTACAGGCATGCACCATTGTGCCCATTTTCCCATAACATTTTATGTGTCCTTTTGGATTCATAAGTATTTTCTAACTAATCTAAAAGGATTGTTTTATGGTTAGGCTTGGGAATATATGTATTGATCTGCACCATTTTACAAAAAATTTATCAAAAACTGTTTTTTGGGTACCTGGGATTGAACCCAGGTACTCAAAAGGGGCGCTTTACCACTGGGTCACATTCCATCCGTTTTCACTTTTTATTTTGAGATATGGGATCTTGATAAGTTGCCATGATTACAACAGATTTTTTTTTAAAGAGAGAGAAATTTATTTATTTATTTATTTTTTATTGGTTGTTCAAAACATTACAAAGCTCATGACATATCATCTTTCATACATTTGACTCAATTGGGTTATGAACTCCCACTTTTACCCCAAATACAAATTGCAGAATCACATCGGTTACACACTCACATTTTTACATAATGGCATATTAGTGACTGTTGTATTCTGCTACCTTTCCTATCCCCTACTGTCCCCCCTCCCCTCCCCTCCCATCTTCCCTCTCTACCTCATCTGCTGTTGTTCAATTCTCTCTCGAGAGAGAATTTTAATATTTATTTTTTAGTTATCGGCGGACACAACATCTTTGTATGTGGTGCTGAGGATCGAACCCGGGCTGCACGCATGCCAGGCGAGCGCGCTACCGCTTGAGCCACATCCCCAGCGACAACAGATTTTTTTTTTTTAAGATATTTATTTTTTAGTTGTAGTTGGACACAATACCTTTATTTCACTTATTTTTATGTGGTGCTGAAGATGGAATCCAGGGTCTCACACATGCAAGGCGAGCGCTCTACTGCTGAGCCACAACTCCAGCCCACAACAAATTTTTAATAAAGAGAAGTATTGACTAAAATCTGAATAATAAAAACTGAAAGAATTGTTCAGTTTTACATAGAATAGACTGCTTTATAATCTACCAGTCTCACCTGAATTCTTTATCTCTTTCTCCTTTTTTTTTAAATAATGAGGTCTTACTATGTTGCCAACGTCTTGAACTCCTAGGCTAAAGAGAACCTCCTTCCTCAACCTCCCGAGTAGTGGGCCTATAGGCCTATGCCACCATGTCCAGCTAAAATCTGGTTTTCTCAATAAAATTATAAGTTTATTCTCAGAGGCATGGGAAAGGGAGGCTGACTATGATTTGAATTTTTTTTAACTGATTCATATTGAATCATTTATCTTAACTTTTTTTTCAGCTGGAGTCTTTTGTGCAATTGTTTCTCACCCTGCTGATTCTGTAGTGTCTGTGCTGAATAAAGAGAAAGGTAGCAGTGCTTCTCAAGTCCTTCAGAGACTTGGATTTAAAGGTAAGGTGAATTTTTTTCCTCCTGATTAGAGAAAGAACAACACTTGGGTATATTGCATTTTTTTTCATTCATATTTCCTGTTTGAACCAGGTGTGTGGAAGGGACTCTTTGCCCGTATCATCATGATTGGTACTCTTACTGCACTACAGTGGTTCATCTATGACTCTGTGAAGGTCTACTTCAGGCTCCCTCGCCCTCCTCCACCTGAGATGCCAGAGTCTCTGAAGAAGAAGCTTGGGTTAACTCAGTAAATAGAATCAAAGTAAATGGACTGAATCTGCTTGTTGATCAGTGTTGAAGAAAGTGCAAAAGGAACTTTTATATATTTGACAGTGTAGGAAATTCCTGATATATAATCACTGTAGGACCCTTGCATAAGGCAAGAGTTTCAAACTTAACTGCTGAAATAAACCCATCTGTTCGTGATTTATCTGTTGAGAGTTTTTTTTGTTGTTGTTGTATTGTACTAAGGAGTGAATCCAGGAGTGTGCTGCCTCTCAGCTACTACCCCTGGCCCTTTTTAATTTTACTTTGAGACAGGGTCTTGCTAAATTGTCTGGTCTGGCTTTGAACTTGCAATCTTTTGCTTCTGCTTCGGCCTCTGAATTTGCTGGGATTATAGGCATGTGCTACTGTGCCCAACATGTTAATAATTATTTTAAAACTATAGTGTTTTTAAAGATTTAACCCTGAAATAGTTGGAAAGAATTAAGTATGAATTAAGACCGCCTGGGGGAAAAAAGCAAACTAATTATTGGTGGTTGACTAGTCTGTATTTATAAAGTGTCGCGTCTCAGTTTTTAATTTTTTTTTTTTTGTAGTTGTAGATGGGGACGGCATGCCTTCATTTTATTTGCTTATTTTTTTTTATGTGGTGCTGAGGATTGAACCCAGTGTCTCACACATACTAGGCAAATGCTCTGCCACTGAGTCACAACCTCAGCCCATGTCTCCAGTTTTCTCATTCAAAAAGTTCCATTTTAAGAGACATTCTAAATCTTCAAAAATGTGATTTAGTAGTTAGATATGGCTATTCATTTTTGGTTTTATTTTGACTAACTAATTTCAGCATGAAATCAAATTTTCACAGCCTGTACTATTTAAAAAATTTTTTTTTTAGTTGTTATGAATCTTCTTTATTTATTTATATGCAATGCTGAGACTCGAACCCAGGGCCTCACACATGTGAGGCAAACCCCCTACCACTGAGCCACAACCCAGGCCAGCCTGGAGTTTTGAATTTGGGGGCACTCAACCACTGAGCCACATCCCCAGCCCAAATTTGTATTTTATTTAGAGACGTGGTCTCACTGAGTTGCTTAGACCCTCGCTAATGCTGAGGCTGGCTTTGAACTCATGATTCTCCTGTCTCAGCCTCCTGAGCTGCTGGGATTACAGGTGTGTGCCACCGTACCTAGCAGTCTATACTACTTTTTTTTTAATCTTTTAATTTTTTTTTTTTGTAGATGTTGATGGACCTTTATTTTTTTTCTTTCTTTATTTATATGTGGTATTAAGAATTGAACCTAGTACCTCACATGTTAGGCAAGTGCTCTACCACTGAGTCACAGACCCAGCCCCAACCTGTACTATTTTTAATGCTAATATATTTGTTGATCCTTTTTTAGTAAAAGAAGGTAATCCAAATTAGGCTAATTCCCAGAATGATAGTAAAGGACCAAAACAATTGATATTTGATAACCTAATTCTCTTCACACAAATCTGAGTTTATAAATTACAGGAAATTTAATTTTGGTTTTGGTTTTCAAAAAAAGTTGCTGCTTGAAAACCGAACTAGGTGAATGCATTTTACCTTGAGGTTGTTAGGTATAGTATCTGGGTAGTTTTAAACAAGCTCTAATACAGATGGTGACTTCAGATAAGAAATTTTTAAGTTTTCAAGTGAGAAAAAGAAATGTTCTTCCATATCCTAAGGTTAGTGAACTAAATTTAGAAGCCAGATACATCTAGTTGCATGTTAACTTTATATCATGACCTTATCTCATCGATGCAACAGAGAGAAAAGGAAGAATTGCAGGTGCAAAATTGGACCAAAGTATTAAAAGGTAGAGTAAGGGGTCTTATTAGCCCAACCACGTGGTGGCTATGGTACTTTACAGTATTAACAGTGTGTTAGTTATTGTTGTAGAACAGTGCTCACATTTAATGGTATAATATCTCAAACTTCCTTTGGGTTTGAAATTCAGGAGTATCTGCTGGATTCTTCTGGCTGTGGGTCTTATGAAGGTCTTAAGCTTTTCACTTTTCTGGGCTGGAAAGGTGCTCTTAACCTTGTTAGTGCCTCAGCTTTTCCATAGCATCTAAGCTCAGAAGCCTCAGAACACCGTGCCTTGGTGGGCCTTTCAGGGCTCTGGTGGAATGAAGTTGAAGCTGACATTTTTAGGACTTGACCTTCAAGGTCACCTTAACACAACTTCCATCATACTCTAGGTTATTAAGAATCCAGATTTAAGGGAAAATAAGGGTAGACTCTGTTGCTGGGAGGAATGTCAGCCACAAGTTGGAATTAAAAATAACATTGAGGGCTGGGGATGTGGCTCAAGAGGTAGGGCGCCTGGCATGCGTGCGGCCCAGGTTCGATCCTCAGCACCACATACAAACAAAGATGTTGTGTCCGCCGATAACTAAAAAAATAAATATTAAAATTCTCTTTCTCTCTTTAAAAAAAAAAAAATAATAATAACATTGATGTAGCAACCCCAAAATGAATGGTGGACCTAAAAACTATTCCAGTTACAGTTCAGCTACCTTCCCCACCATGAGGAATTTCCACTGCCAGAATTGCAGGATTCAAGTATTGTTTTCAAGAGATAACAGGTTTTATTTGTGGATATTTGCTTGCTCTCTATAATTAGATGTATTTTCAAGTCATGAATGATAAGTATAAGCCATTTCATCCTCAAAATCCAAGTAAAATTTTGCGAGTTCCCATTCATTTCAGATTTAAATTTAATTTATTAATTATAAAAATACACATTCTAATAAGGAACTTTTAATAGCATACATATTGGTGTTTTTTTTAACATTTAATAAAATTTCTAATATCAATTCCATGAAGTAAAACCCAGGAGAATGGTAGTTTAGTTGAATTGTGTTGTAATTTAGGGAAAAGGTAGCATTTCATTGAATTGTCTTTTTCAGAGCAATTCAAACCAAGCTTGGTTTTGCTAAATTATTCCCGCTGAATGATAGGTACAACAAAATTGAACAGAAAATGGAGTAGCAGCTTAATTAAATCACTATTGTTTGAAAGCTTTGTGAAGTGTTTTGGCCATATTTTAAAGTGAATTTAATATTTTTGTGATAGGATTTTTGGAATAGAGAGATCCATAATATTACTGAAGTGTTTGATGCCTGACAAATCTTGTTGAGCCCTAAGGTGCTTTACCATGAACTGCATCCCTAGCTCTTTTAATTTTTTTATTTGGAGTCGGGTCTTGCTAAATTGTTGAGGCTGGCCTTGAACTTATGATCTTACTGCCTCAGCCTTTCAAGATGCTAGGATTACATGCATTTTTTTTTTTAAAAAAAAGTATAATTGTTTACTGTTTCTTAAAACCAGAGCATTAACTAAACCCCCTTTTAGCTGACAATTCTGTGAGATCAGGAACACTTAATAATAACCAATAGTTACCTAGCTGTGTGTCTGAAGCACCAGTCCGGTTGTTCTGGATATATTGTTTCATAAATGTTTTCAAACGAATGAAACAACTAAAGGAAAATGTATCTGTTTCCTATCTAGAGGAAGAGCTATAGTCCTGGATCCATTAGTTGATCTAAGAGCTAAACTTGAATAGAGAAGGAATAGTCAACCTGTTCTGGAGCTATACCTGTGGCCTAAGAGTCTGAATAATAGAAGTGGAACAGACACATGTCAGAGGTAGATAACTGGTTTACTAATAAGCTAAATCTCATAGCCTTCCTTAAAAGGGAGAGTGTGTGTTGAGATGTGATAATTAACTTTGTCTCAACCTGATGGGACCATGGTACCAAGATATTCGCTCCAGTAATTCTGGATATTTTTTAATGTTTTTTGGCTGAGATTAACATTTAAATCAGTACAGCAGATTGCCCTTCATAATGTGGGTGGCGATACACATTCAATCAGTTGAAGGCCTGAATAGAACAAAGACTGACCTCCTTCTTGAGCAAGAAGGAATTCTGCCAGCAGCTGGCCTTCAGACTTCAACATCAGCTCTTGCCAAGGTCTCCAGCTAATGAGTCACCCTGCAAAGTTGGGACTTGCTATCATCCATAATCATGTGAGCCATTTGCTTATAAAAAAATCTATGTACATAAACATTCCTATTGTCTCTATTTTTTTGGAGAAACCTCATTAATACAGAAGGTTCTGGTAATGATGACTCAATTTTTCATAAAAGGATACATAAAACATTTTCTGGTTAGTAGTTTGAAGGAAAGTTGGAGTCTATGTTTAACCTCTTCTATGGCAAAAACCAAGGCTTAGAGATGAGCTGCTCTGGTATGGTAATTAATACTCCTTTTTAGGTACCTAACTCTGCATCTAGACATCCTTTATATTTGGCATTTGAAACTGGGGCTAATATTGTGTGGATTTTTTTAAAAAAGATCTTTTTATATTTTTTCTTTTATAATTTTATTGAAGAGTGATTGATTTCCTCTAAACTGCACATTTTTATTTATCTTGGGGGGGGGATACTGGGGGTTTAACTCAGGGACACTCAACCACTGAGCCACATCCCCAGCCCTATTTTTTTATATTTTATTTATCATTGAGTTGCTTAACACCTCACTTTTGCTGAGGCTGGCTTTGAACTCCCAATCCTCCTATCTCAGCCTCCCCAGATGCTGGGATTATAGGTGTGCACAACCATGCCCTGATAAACTGCAATTTTTTTTAAAAAAATATTTTTTTAGTTGTAGATGGACACAATCTCTTTATTTTTATGTGGTGCTGAGGTTTGAATGCAGTGCCTCACATGTGCAAGGCTGTACCACTGAGCTACAGTCCTAAACTGCACATTTGTTGTTGTTGATAGACCTTTATTTTATTTATTTATATGTGGTGCTGAGAACCAAATCCAGTTCCTCACACATGCCAGGCAAGTGGGCTACCACTGAGCCCCAGCCCTAAACTGCACATTTTTAAATTGTACAATCTGGTGAGTTTTGATGCATGTATCTACCAATAAAACCATCATAATGATGAGGATGATAAACATTCAAAATTTCTTTGTACCTCTTTGTAATCTTAACCTCCCTTCAACTCTATCCCAGGTGCAATGGTTATTTTTTGTGTGTGTCAATTTGACTGAGCTAAGGGGGATGCCCAGGAAACTGGTGAATGTTATTTCTGGATATATCTCTGAGGGTGTTTCCAGAAGAGATTAGCATTTCAATTGGCCTATTGAATAAAGATGACTCTCACTAATGTGGGTGGGCATGATCTCATCTATTAAGGTCCTGAGTGGAATGGAAAGGCAGAGGGTGAATTTTCCTGGGACATCCATTTTCTCCTACTCTTGAGCATAGACACCATCAGCTCTCTCAGTTCTCAGTCCTTTGAACTCAGATCCAATAACACAACTGGCTTTCCTGGTTCTCCAGCTTACAGGTGGCAGGTCAGGTTATGGGACAACTTGATCTCTATTTGTGTGAGCCAATTCCAAAAATGTATCTCTCTACGCATATATCATCTCCTATTGGTTTTGTTTCTCTGGAGAATCCTAGTAAACTAGACAACCACTTTCTGTTACTAGATTTTCATTTTCTAGAATTTATGATTGGAATTGCCTATGATGTATGAAATGTTAGAACTTCCTTCTCTAGAGGCTTTAGCTACTCCTGTTCACATCATTACCACATATCAGCTGTGTTGCCTTGAGGCAGTCTTTGTCCAGGCTTGGCAAGGCCCCTGTGATCCACACCCATCCCTTCCCTGACCCCTCCTAGATGCCATCTTCTACCCTCTCTTTTTTTTTTTTTTTTAAAGAGAGAATTTTTTAATATTTATTTTTTAGTGTTCAGTGGACACAACATCTTTATTTTATATTTATGTGGTGCTGAGGATCGAACCCAGGGCCTCACACATGCTAGGTGAGCGCTCTACGGCTTAGCCCCTTCTATCCTGTTTTAGGTAACCTATTTGCTGTGTTGTGAATGTATCTATCCAAAATCCATGATGTATCTATCCAAAACCTATTTAACCAACAGCAAGGTATTAAGAGGAGAGGCATTTGGGAATTGATTATGATGAAAAAGCCCTCATGAGTGAGGTAAGTGCCCTTATACAATTGGCCTCAAAGAACTGCCATGTAAGTACATAACTAGGAGAACTGTATGAACCAAAAAGCCCTCACCAGATGAAGAATCTGCCAGTGAGGAGTAACTTAACATTTTTTATAGGCTGTCCAATTTTTTTTTTTTAAAAGCATTCTTTATTGTTTAGACATGGCTAATTTTCACATCATCATATACTTATTGCTACAATGAATTCAAATATGTAGTTTCTTTTATACTAGACCAAACTAGGAAATCAAAACACAATTGCCATCATTAAATTTTAATCTTCAGAGAACAGCATCACCACAAGGTTGGCCTGAAAACACTCAGATTATAACAGTTTTTGAAGGTTCCACATTTAAGTAGTGTAGGCACTGCAGTTACTTTCAGTTGTTTTTTTTAAGTCATTATTTGGATCTTTCCAATAAGATTTTTTCTCCTACTTGGCAGTGGATGAACACATATTCTACACTAATATGCTTCAGCCCCTCTCAAATGACTGGTTCTGCCTGCACACATTTGGGACACCAGCTTTTCCCTTCGGTGTCCTTACAACCTGTAAAGTAGGCAAAATGGTCTTGCCGAGGTGCTGTTCCACAGCCTGATTGAACTCCTCAAAGCCCAACATGCTCACCTCCTCGCAGATAGCCATGGGTACTGCGTACTGCGGTGCTGGAGGAGCACTTGTTCTGCTGCTACAGGGAGGGACCCCCTCGGGGCAGAAAGCATCTGTCCAATTTTTGCTGTGTATTATATAGCAGCCCAAATAGACTGACACTACTGTTTCTTTCCATAGTTTCTCAAAGCCATGAAAGACCCAGAAAGATTTACTTATCTGGGGCCAGGACTGTGGCTCAGTGGCAAAGCGCTTGCCTAGCATGTGTGTGGCACTGGGTTTGATCCTCGGCAACACATACAAAAATAAAATAAATAAAATAAAGGTATTAGGTCCATCTACAACTAAAAAAAATTAACAGAAAAAAAAAAAAGATTTACTTAGCTGATTCTTTTCCTGTAGCTCCTTGGCTATTCCTTTGAGTTTCTCTAACTGGGTAATGAATGCTACAGTCCTGAACCCTGAGTAGTAGTCCCCTCCCCTATTCCATAACCCCCATACTGGGACTCAACCCAGGGCTGCTGTACCACTGAGCTATTTTTTTTGAGACAGGGTTACTACATTGCCCAGGCTTTCCTTCAAACTTATGATCCTCCTGCCTCAGCCTCTCCAGTCACTGGGATTATAAGTGTGGGCCACTATACCTTGCTGGGATAGTTATTCAGTTAGGGTCCCAACCACACTATTTTAGTCAGTTTTTTTTTTCTCCTTTTTGTGGTGCTAGGGATTGAACCCATGGCCTTGTGCATGCATTCTACCAACTGAGTTATATCCCCAGCCCTTTAATTCAGCTTTTCTGTTGCTGTGACCAAAACACCCGACAAGAACAATTTTAGAGAGAAAATTTATTTAGGGCTCATGGTTTCCAAGATCATAGTCCAAAGAAGGCGAACTCCATTGGTCTGGGCGAGGTGAGGCAAAATAACCTGGTGGAACAGTATGGCATAGGAAAGCTCAGGATGTGACAATCTAGAAGCAAATAAAGACAGCTTTCCTCACCAGGAATAAAATACACACCTGCCCCTGGTGACCCACCTCCTCTAGCCACACCCTATCTTCCTATAGTTAACATCCAATTACTACCTAGCAGTGAGTTAAAACCGTTTCACCTCTGAATGTTCTAGTAGTGTCTCATATGATTGAGGGACACCTCATATTTAAACTAACACACTGTGTTTCCTATCAGTCAATGAGATAAGTAGGGATTCAGATTCTGCCTTGCCCAGATTTCCCAGTGCTAGACCAGCTGATTCTCCTTTTCCCCACTAGTGTAAGGGCATGTTTGTTTAAGAGTATGTAGGCCAGGGTGATGGATAAGGTTGTTGCTATATAAAGGTGCAAGTTTATGTTTCCGCATGTTTGGGAAATTCAAATGTTCAGTCTGTTTAAAAAATTAGGCTGGGTGTGGTGGCGCATGCCTATAATCCTGTTGGTTCTGTAGGCTGAGGCAGGAGGATTTCAAAGTTCAAAGTTCAAAGCCAGCCTCAGCAATTTAAAGAAGTGCTAAGCAATTCAGTGAGACACTGTCTCTAATAAAACACAAAATAGGGCTAGAGATAAGGCTCAGTGGAGGAATGCCCCTGAATTCAATCTTGGGAACCCCCCTCAAAAAAACACTTTTTACTGGGAAAAATAGAATAAAATACAAACTGGTTTTCATCCCAACATAACAGAGGTCCCATTTTTAAAAAATGTATACCTCAGTCTAAGCTAAACAATGTTAAACATCCATATCAGAAATATGTGTTATTTCATCTTTAATATCCTTAATCTCAGCTTGGACCATAGTTAAGTTAGATATTTTTTCATTTAAAAAAGCAATTTCTTTTTCTCTCTGTAATAAGTCAGTAACCAATCTCCCAATGCGTACTGTTAAATCATTTACCAATGGCTCCAACCGGGAAAAGTCCTTCTTTAGGTTATATACCTTTGGTTTTAGATCATTTGCAAAAGTCACTGTCTTCATAACTTTAGCTCTGTCACTTTCTAAGCTTAAAAATCTATCTGTGTGCTTGTTGAAATCACTCTTTAGCTCAGTTAACGTCTTCTTAACTGAGTTAATTCTTTGTGAATTTTCAGATGCTGTCTTTCGAAGTGTTGCTGTTCTATCAATACTACTTGAGAGAAGATCACCTATGTTTTTCACTGTATTTTTGTCTACTTTTTCTAATTTAGCTTCCAGTTCTTGCATAGACTCTGTCAAGGATGTTACATCAGTTATTAAACCTGAAATACGTCGTATATCTGTTTTTACAGTTGTAATCTTGAGACCAACATCTTTTGCCATGGAAGTTGTACTTTGGTCTAGTTTTGTAATTTCTTGAGAAAGAGTTGTCAAATTGTTATTCAGTATATCCTGTTTTTCAGTCATCTTGCTGGACCAAGATTTCACTGCATAAATTTCTTCCTCTAGATGCTTTAGATGTACAATTATTTGAAACGACTTCAGTTTTTCCACAAGAGCTTCACATTTCTGACACTATAAGAAAATATAACACCACAATGATTAAATTCATTAAAGCCTCAAAATTTAAAATTCAACTTAATTTTACGTGCTATATTTATAATTTTTCTGCTCTTTGGGAAAGCATTTGGTAAAAGATGGCTTCAAAAGTAAGAGCTTTTAGAACAATTTATTACTAATGAATAAGAAGGAAAACATTCAGGAAATTTCATAAAATGTTACTGGATGTTACATTTTCTGAGTTACTACTTTCATACCATTGATTCTCTATATAGCAACAAAATACTCTAAATGAGATAGTGAAGTATTTACTATTTCTAGAGAAGGGAAAAAATCTCTTTCAGATGAAATTTGGTATATTTGTGGGGTGAGAAAAGGCAAAAGAGCTTCTCTTTTTATCCAAGTTTTTTTTTTGGATGTGTGTCTGTGTGTGTTTTGTTTTTAAAACTTTCTACTTTTTAAATTTTTAACTGACAACATAAAAGGTGTACAATTAATGAGGTACCATGTAATGCTTGATACATATATGTATTACATAATGTTTAAATTGGGTTAAAGGAAATTATTTTACTTTATTTATTTATTGGTACCAGGGATTGAACTCTGGGGCGCTTGACCACTAAGCCACATTTCCAGCCCTATTTAGTATTTTTATTTAGAGACAGGGTCTCATTGAGTTGCTTAAAATGCCTTGCTTTTCCTGAGGCTGGCTTTGAACTCACAATCCTCCTGGCTCAGCCACCCATGCTGCTGGGATTACAGGCATGCACTGTTTTATTTTTGAGATGAGGTTTCATTATGTTGCCAAGGTTGGTCTCAAATTCTTGGGACCAAGGGATCCTACTGCTTTAGATTCCCAAGTAGCTGGGACTATAGGTGCCTGCCACTAGGCTAAGCCCTTTTTTCTGCTTTACTAAGGTTTAATTGATAAAATTAAAGTTGTATATATTTATGGAGTACAATGTGATGTCTTGATATATGTAAACACTGAAATGATTAATCATGTTAATGATCATATTCCTCACTTCACTTTTTCCCTCCACTTGTGGTGAGAACATTTGAGATATACTCTACTAGCCATTTTCAAGTAAATAATACATTATTTATTAAGTATAGTCACCATGCTATACCATGTAGTATTTGTTTTTCTGTGCCTAGTTTATTTTTTTCAACATAATGCCTTCCAGGTTTATTCATGCTGTTGCAAATGACAATGATCTTCTTTTTAAAGTCTGAATAGTATTGCATTGTGTATATATACATTTTGTTTATTGTTCATCCATTGACGGACACTTATTTTGATTCCATAAATTGGCTATTGAAAATGCTGCTGCAAAGAACATGGGGATGCATGTATCTCTTCTACTTCTGGCTTCATTTTCTTTGGATACATACCTAGAAGTGAATGTTTCCATCACATGGCAGTTTTATTTTTTAATTTTTTGAGGAACTTCCATAATGTTTTTCCTATAGGTGTACTAATTCAAATTCTCACCGAGAGTCTAAAAGTGTTTCTTTTTCTCCACATTTTGCCAACACCTTTTTTTCTTTTTGATAGTAAACATTTTTATAGGTATGAGATGTTATCTCATTGTAGCTTTAATTTTTCATTTTCCTGGTATTAGTGATGTTGAAAATTTTTTTTATTATACCTGTTGATCATTTATGTCTTGACAGATCTTTATTTAGGACCATTGCCCATTTTTAAAAAGAGTTGTTTTCTGCTACTGAGTTGCTTGAGTTCCTTATATATTTTGGATATTAATCCCTTATCAGACATTTGGTTTTCAAATATTCTCTTTCATTCTTCAGGTTGTCTCTTCATTCTGTTGATTGGTGTCTTTGCTGGCTGTAGATTTTTAGTTTGATATAATCTCTTTGTGCCTAAATGTGTCTCTACAGCACTTTTGGGGAAGTTGAATATTTTACTGTACTTTGAATATTTTAAATTTTATTGCACTGTGCTATCAGTTTATAAAATGAAGAGAGAGAGAAAATTAAATTTTGATCATAAGATAGGTAGTTCTCATAAGTATACAAAGCTGAAATTAAAGCAAGGATGTGAATTGTCAGGTGAGACTATAATGGCATCAATTAGAAGATTAACTAAGCCTGTAGACTATGTACTGAACTATGAAGTAAAGAACAAATGCAATGCTAGAAATAGATCATCAATTTTGATGCCCAAAGGCAGATATATACACTGTGATTACTCTGGAAAGGGAACCTCATTTGTCATGTATATCAATTGTTTGACTTTTCATTTAACTGACAGCTTGTTCTATGAAAGCATTATATTTTAAAGTAGGAGACTATTGATAGCAATCTACTAATAGTAAAGTAGTTGGATTCAACAATGTTACCGTTATAGGATGTGGTGGTATAATCAAGGACAAACTCTGTTTTGGGGAGTTTGTAGTTTAGTTTGGGAAGCAGAATGTCAATAAATAGATTATTGAAAACTCAAAAGAAAACAAAGAATAGAAAAGCAAATATTCAGGCTGAAAAACATTTTTACAAAGTAAGATGCAGTTTAAAGATATAAAAAAAATTTTTTTAAATGTGTATTTCTTCAATGTGTTTTTTAATAGGTTATCTTCCTTAAATTGTATTTGGCTTACTCTGCAAACACTTTTTGAAATTATTTTGGTTAATATAGTTTTATTTAATGGAAATAAAACCACAATATATATGTTCAGATAGTATTTTGATGGCATCTTTAAAAAGAAGCAGTTATATAGCTGTAAAAGAATTGTAATGAACTGATGAAATGGAGCAGAGAATTAATTCAAGGTAGCAACTCTCCCTCCTTGTCCCATCAAGTATGTTTTGGTTCAAAATGTATTTTAGAAATTTTCTCAATAGCTTTATACTACATTAACTATAGGTGGTGAAGGTAGCCTAAAGTGTTAATTTTTAAATTTTTTTAAGTAGAGAAGTTAGTTTGTGAAAATATTATTGTGGGTATATAAGAAGTAGCCACAGGCAGGAAAGAAATCAAGTAGTGGTTGCAAAACTGTTTTTGCTAAACAGTGTATTTGCTAAAACAGTCTCCCAAGGGTAAAAGGAGTAGCTGACTTACTTTCATTTGTTTTATTACTAGGTTATCATTTACTAACATATTTACTCTGGTAGAGTAAATGTAGCTTACTAGCATTACTCAAATTAAGATACCTCCTTCTTATGCCTGAAGTCCAAACAATTGTTAGAGCTTTTGAAGAGCTTATAGTCTAGTTAATGGCAACATAGTAGAGAACAAACATGTTTGTCTGAATTACTGCTTTTTTATAGTTCTACTGACAATAGTTTTCTTGTGATATTTTTTTTTTCCTTCCCTAGTTGTATCATATGATAGGAGGTCCTCAGCCTCTGGAGTTGGACAGAACTTGCAGTAATAATCTAATCTTGCTGATCCTCAATTTCCTTATTTGTAAATGGGTGTAATAGTTACAAACCTATAGTGAGGAAAAGTGGTAATACGTGTAAAGTTCTTAGCACAGCACATCATAGCAGGCACTCAATATAATTCTGATGATGATGATGTATATGAATCTCCTAAAAATGTTTGGCACACAAAATGTTAATTTTATCCTTTTCTCTTAGCTGGGAGAGAATTAAATTAATCAATTAAATTAATCAATAGTTGATTTAATTAACTATTAATAGCTCATAGCTGAATTGAAACAAATAGACCCTGGGAAAATTTGCAGAGCTTTTGTCACCTGAATAAGATAAGCTTGTAAAGAAATAAGAGTTGTTTTTAGTGTTTATGGTGAATTTATAGTATCATTACTGTATAATGACATAAGATCAAACTTTGATCAAGATTATAGGTTATTCAGAGGACTCCAATTAGGCTGAGATTAAACCAACATTTTTCATTATAAAATATAAAAGTACACCTAGTCAACAGTTTGTCATTAGGCAAAATTTAAGAAAACATTTATAAAAATGTATTTTTAAACTTTATACTCAAAAGATAACAAAAAAAATTAGGTAATTTTTTAAAGCTTTGGTTTGTGCTAAAAATTTAAAAAATGGACTCATGAATATAATAAGTTAATTGATAATAAAGTTTATTATCCATTACAAATATACAAAAATGTATCTTCGAATATTGGCAATTTTCCTTTAAGGAAGGATTGAATTTAATGTTTGGTAAATGGGAGTTTAAGAAATTTCAAATATTTGTGTTAACTACATGAACAAAAGAAACAAAGATAAATTAGGTATATCTAAATCCAATAGCAATATTTTAAATAGGAAAATCTTCGGAAAGGAACACACACACTTCAATGCTAAGAGCCAAGTATATGATGCATGGCATTTTTGGTCGAAAGGTGACACCAGCTAGCCATTGAGATGATATGATTATGTTAAGATTTGCATTCATATGGATATTGGACTCCTGTTGTTCACCTAGGCCGGCTACGGGACTCCTGGAGAGTTCCCATTGGTTGGGGAAGTACAGTAGGAGGGAGTTCCGGAGGAGGAGCTCTCTCTGCGGGTCCGGGAGGAGGCCGCGTGGGTGGAAAAAATCTGCCCGGGCGGTACCGGACATTGGCGGCAGTTTCAAAAAATAAACTTTGTTCCTGCTTGAGTGGCTCGTGATTTTGTGCCCAGCCAGACTGCGGCAACTGGCGGCCCGCACGGGGAACGCCTGAAGCTTGGAGGTGAGTAAAATTGCTTGCCCCTGAGGGAAGGCAACAAAATGGGTGACCATTTCAAAAAACAATGTGTTCTCGTTTTGATTTATCTTGTTTTTGTTTCAAGCTGCCTATCCCTAGAATTTTCTCAGGCAAACTGGGAAAAATGGTTGGCTCAAGGTTTGAAGTTGTTCGGCTCTGAGAAAGAGAAAATTGATACAACTATTCTTTGTTCGGTTTTTGTTTCATTCTGTTTCGGTTTTGTTTTATGCTATCTTATTGGGTTGCGTTACCTTTATAGTAGATTAGAAACTAGTAAAAAACAAACCGAAAGACTGTTAAGTAAATTGTTAGAGGTCCAGACTATGGTAGAAAACATGTTAGGTCAAGCGAAAGAGAAGGTCTCTCAAGCTAGTCAGACAGAGGAAGATTTGAAGAAAGAAAGCTTAGAGG
>NW_025999853.1:12535936-12549955 GCF_001458135.2 Marmota marmota marmota | reverse complement strand
CCCCCACTGGTACATAGGCCTATCCACAAGTATGGCTATATGCTGGACCGGTAGTCAGTGACGGGTATGATCCAATTGCAGTGGTATCAACCTAAGACAGGAGGCTGACGCCTAAAAGTCAGTTTTCCGATGACGGGTAAGAACCATATGTTGAATTGGACAAACCTAACAGGCACGGTCCCTAGCCAGATTGCTTGTTACTTAAACAGAAGGGGGGAGATGCTAAGAGCCAAGTATATGATGCATGGCATTTTTGGTCGAAAGGTGACACCAGCTAGCCATTGAGATGATATGATTATGTTAAGATTTGCATTCATATGGATATTGGACTCCTGCTGTTCACCTAGGCCAGCTACGGGACTCCTGGAGAGTTCCCATTGGTTGGGGAAGTACAGTAGGAGGGAGTTCCGGAGGAGGAGCTCTCTCTGCGGTCCGGGAGGAGGCCACGTGGGTGGAAAAAATCTGCCCGGGCGGTACCGGACATTGGCGGCAGTTTCAAAAAATAAACTTTGTTCCTGCTTGAGTGGCTCGTGATTTTGTGCCCAGCCAGACTGCGGCACTTCAATAGGTTTTTAAATTAAAAAAAAAATTTTTTAGTTGTAGATGGACACAATACCTTTATTTTTTTTTTTATTTATATGTGGTGCTGAGGATTGAACCTAGGGCCTCACACATGCCAGGCAAGTGCTCTACCACTGAGCCACAACCCCAGCCCCACTTTAGTTTTTTTTTTTTTAAATATTTATTTTTTAGTTGAAGTTGGACACGATACCTTTATTTGTTTGTATGTGGTACTGAGGATTGAACCCAGGGTTCACGCTTGCTAGGTGAGCGCGCTACCACTGAGCCACCACGCCAGCCCCCCCACTTTAGTTTTTTTTTTTAATTTTTTTGTAGTTGTAGATGGACAGCATGCTTTTGTTTGTTTATTTTTATGTGGTGCTGAGGTTTGAACCCAGTGCCTCATACATGCAAGGCAAGCACTCTGCCACTGAGCTACACCCCCAGCCCTTCAGTAGTTTTTTATGTAATGCTTGTAGAAGTGGTTTTCATTCCCCTTGTGTTATCATAGAGCATGGTGTCCACCTTAAGTTTCAGTAACTCTTACTATGGTATGTACAAGTACATAGTAAAGTTGAATCAAATCTGGTGATAGGCAAAAATTATTTTAAAATGAAGAGCACAAGAGAAGAGATCATCTGGAAGTGATGGCACACATACAATTATTTAAAAATGAAGAGCACAAGAGAAGAGATCAGCTGGAAGTGTTGGCAACTAGGAGGCTGAGGCAGGAGGACCGTGGATTCAAGGCCAGCCTCAGCAATTGAGTGAAACACTGACTCAAAAGAAGGCTGGGGATGAAGCTCAGTGGTAGACTGCCCCTGGGTTCAATACCAAGTGGCGGGGGGAGGGTGCGGGGGAATCACATCTATCCCTAAAGTGTAGAGGTCAGAAACAATGATGTTCCAGCTAACTTTATAATCTTGTTTATTGGCATTAAAAAAAAAAAAAAGCATACAAACACAAATTTGTCAGTGCACACAGATGTTTGTTTATATAACTCAATGTCTGTCTACTACAGGCCTTCTTAACTCCAATGGAGAACTTGTTAGGTATTTTTCCAAAAACTTGCAAAATTACATAATAAAACTATCACAACTACCTTTAGGAACTGCTTTAAGTTTTTGATGAAAAAAGTTTGTGTCTAATTCCACTGAAACTGTACTATAAAACTGAGATAGTTACTGGCAAAAAGAAATAAGAACAGAACTTACAATGCAAATATATGATATAATTGGCTACATTAAATAATTTTAGATAAAATAAAGTCAATATGTAAAATAAATTTAGTCCCAAAAGTTTGGGGAATCCTTAATGACATACTTTTAGTCATCATAATTATCACTATTTATCATTATGTTGCCACTTAAAATAAGCCACAGGCTTATTGGGTATTTTTATTGTAACTAGACCAATTTTTTTATTTTTATTTTTTTTTTAATATTTATTTTTTAGTTCTCGGCGGACACAACATCCCTGTTTGCATGTGGTGCTGAGGATCGAACCCGGGCCGCACGCATGCCAGGCGAGCGCGCCACCGCTTGAGCCACATCTCCAGCCCCTAGACCAATTTATTTGGAGATCAGGTATCTAGCAAACTCAAGAGTCTAACACAGAACCTTAAAAAAATCCAGTATACAAAGATATTCTGTAAGTTCATACTTTGAAGCATACACAAGTAATAAGAAAGGCCTTAAGTAAGAATTTACTCAATTTAAAAATTCTTGCAAGTATTTGTAACACAGTTTAGAACCTTAACAAAAAGTAAAATATTTCCTAGGTTTTATAGTTTTCAGAGAATGCATATTAATTCACAGAAAAGTCCCAGGCTCATCTTCAGGCACATTATCCTTTATTTTAGATAAAATTCCTCCTTTTCTTTTTTCTTTTTGTGGTGCTGGGGTTTGAACCCAGGGCCTCATGTGAGGCAACCACTCTAGCAACTGAGCTTTATCCCCAGCCCCTACAAAATTCCTATGGACTTGACTGTCCGGACTCTTAGCCTGCAGTGAATTAACATAGGAAAGTGAAGAACTGACTGAGGCAGACTTGTTACTACCCAACCTGAGCAAGATCAGGTGATAGAAAAGATGTAAGGAAAACACAGGTTTGAAAAATAGCAAATTTGGGTCATTTAGTGAATTGCAAAAATGTTTCAATAGTATCCAGATATAGCAAAATATTTGGATCCAATATAATAGGTGAAATTCATATTGATGTTCATCAACTATTGGGAAAACATTTAAAAAACTGAGTATATCACCTTAAAGACAGATAAATATAAACTTTAGAATTAATTATATTTAAAATGGTTAAAGTGAGGTTTAGACCTTAAAAAGGTAAGCTTTGATTATGTGGATAAATCCATTGTGTGGACTTCTCATTTTTCCAATAAAGTGAGGCATAACACTATAACTCAAAAACCATGGAACTAATTGATTTATGCATAGTTGAATGATTCATCAGAATACATGCAGTGATTTTTTTTTAAAAATCATCGATTCCTTTATTTTCTAGCTTATATTCTTCTAAAGTTCCCTTTTCTCTTGTACTGGAATATGTTATAATATCATGAACTTTTCCTTTCAGAACATTCAGTTCATTTTGCATCTTTAAGAGGCTATTATCATACTGAAGTCCTTCAAGGGTTTTCTGCATCTCCATTATTTCAGATACAGCTTTCAACATATCATCTTCCATATTAAACATCTGCATAGTGAGGTCTTCCATTTTCTTTTCTGTTCCTATCAGATCCTGAGAGACTCTGAGAACAGAGAGAACAGCACTTTCAATTGTTGGCAAATGAGTCTTGCATTCTTCAACTTTGGGTTCATAGCTGGAAAGTTTATCAGTCAGATCTTCATCTCTGGCAAGGAGAGCATGCTGTTCCTCTTCTAACTTCTCAACTGTTTTTGTATCAGAGCTAAGCTGCTCTTCTACTCTCAGAAGATCCTCTTCTTCTTGTCTTTTTACTGTTCTAATATTTCGTAGTGTGCTATCTTCCAAATCTTTTAGCCGTTCAGTGAGTAATTTTATTTCTTGCTCAGCTGAGTTAATTTGGACAGTAACTTGAGAATGTATATGTTTTGCTTCTGATTTGAAAATGTCTGTATTATCATTCATTTCTGCTAGGCTTCTCTTCCAGAAATCTGTAATATTTTGGAATTTCTCATTAAGCTTTTGCATCTTTTGAGTGAGCATCTCTTCACTGTTTTGAATGTCATGCATGAATCTTTGGAGGCCGGATACTTCCTGTTCAAACTGGGTCATCAAAGACATGGATGATGTAGCTTCCTGCAGGATACTTTCAGTAGACTCAAGCTGCATTTGTAACACAAAACAATTCCCAAGGCTACTTAATACTTTTTATATTAGAGACATATACTTTTAACAATTAGGAGCATAATAAATGCCAAGTTCAAATTCTGACTAAAATATTCATGACTAAAATATTCAAGTATGTCAGAATCAAACAGACAAACATTTATTACTTTCATGGTTGTTTTAACAAATAAATACAGATTAGCCCTTTGCCACAAAAATATAAACCTAAATTTATAATCCTACGTTTTTTGTTTTTTTTGCTACTGGGGATTAAACCCAGGGGCACTTACCCACTGAGCCACATCCCCAGGCCTTTTTTGTGTTTTATTTAGAGACAGGGTCTCACTGAGTTGTTTAGGGCCTTGCTAAATTGCTGAGGTTGGCTTTGAACTTGTGATCTTCCTGCCTCAGCCTCCTGAGCTGCCACCATACTTGGTGCTATAATCCTAGATATTTGTGCTTTGCCATGGAAGCATATTCAAGAGAAACATAATGTAAAAAGAAAGTCTGAAGTGTATCACACTGTCCTCTTTTTCACTCAAATGGAGTTAGTTAAGATGTCATGTTAATGGTTATTTGACTTTAGAAATTGCAATTTAGTGTAAAAATATGTCATTTTCCCTAAAATCTATGATTCTGGAAGAGTTTCTGCTTGAAAAAAAATTTTCTTAAGCCAACCTTTTATGCATAAGGTACTAGAATCAGATCTCACAAAGCAAATATGAATTAAAAAAAAAAGTTTAGTGATAAAGAATCGTAATGCAAAAATAAATAAATAAAGTTTAGTGAGACAAGTCACAAATGATAAAGTGTTGTAAGTATCAGCAACTGATATTAAGCTCCTGCTACACCTCTTCATATATATCTGGACTATGAAGACCAGTCCTGGTCTTAATTAAGTCTATATTCACATAGATAATAACTTCATAGATTATAGAAATGCCTAGAAATGATCATTAATATATCAAATGTTTGTAGAATTGTGTTAAAGATATAACACAGTTATGCCTTTAAGCAGTTTAGTTTAACTGGGGAAAAATGCATTTATCTGCATTATAACAGTGATTTTCCATCTATGGAAGCACCTAGGTGGAGACTCAACCCAGACTTCAAAGATCAAGAAAAGATATATTATAAAAGAAGTATTATCTAAATATCTGCTTCCAGTCATTTCCTCTCTAAATAATCCAACACACTACTATCACTTAAATTTTTAAAAAAACTACTATGCACAGTATGGTACAATAATACCTTTCTTTGTTGATGTTTCCTAATACTTTCTTTTTCTTTTTTTTTGGGGGGGGGGTAGTACTGAGATTGAACCCAGGGTGCTCTACTACTGAGTATGCCCTTTTATTTTGAGACAGGGCCTTGCTAAGTTTAAGTTGCCCAGGCTGGCCTTGAATTTGCAATACTCCTGCCTCGGCATTCCGAGTTGCTGGGATAAGAGGCTTCAGCCACCACACCTGGAATCCTAAGCTTCTAAAGAAACGTCCACAGCCATAAGCCTGAGAGTGGGAATTATTGTAGCATCTATTAATGTACTTTCCAAAGTATAGTTCAAAATTTTTGAATGTTCACTCTGTGCCAGAGCTAGTGCTAGACATTTTATAAAATATAAACACAGCATAGTTCCTGATTTCAAATTTGATAGGGGGAAGTATTATGGATCTTCTGTATTATATATTCTATAGTCTCAATAAGATCTATCCAGTGTCTTCTATGAGCTAGTTTCATTTCTAGGTGCTAAAAAAATAGCAATAAAAGATGTTTGCTCTACAAGGAGTAAGGAAGACAAAGAAATTAACAACAAATCAGAATGGGCTATGATTAGAGTCACTGTCACCAAATAGGGGTATGAGGAGGTCCTTCCAAGGGTGCAGTGAGACCTCAACTTGGCCCAGGTGGGCTCTTGACTTACTCCACTGAAAAGAATTGACGATGCATTTATAAAAGACAGTAAAGCAAAGATAGATACATCCCAAAGGCAGGGTGTGGATGCCCCTTGTCTTCATAGCTTTTTTCTTCTGGGGCATTATATGCTCATCTTTCTCATGAGGCAAGAAGAAAAGTAATACACCCAGAGTTGAGCTCTCTGACTATATGTAGTACTTTCTTGCAGATTCCCAGGTACGCTTTTGTGAAAATCAAATCCCATGTCAATCATTTGATATTTGGCATTCAGAATGTTTTTTCCAATTTAAGCAGTCTAGCCATAAATCATTTGTGGGTACATTGTATAGGTCCTTGAATCTAGTGATATTTAAAATTTAAATTGATTATGCTTTTGTTCTAATTGATCTGGTGCAATCATATGCTGGAAGTTTTGTTCATCTCACTAGACACAAGTATAGCTGGTCATGCTCCTAGATTTGGGTCTCTAATCTAGTAAAGGTTTCTTTTTTTCTTTGCCTGAGAGCTCACCTATCTCACTGTGACAGAAGTAACCCAAGGAGCAAAAGATTGTAGAGGAGAAATAAGTCAGGAGTACAATAAAGAAAGGTTTAAAAGTGACTCTGAAGTCTGACTCATTAGCAGACTGATAAATTAGATAAAGAAGATCTGAAAGCTTCTAAAGACCTTTCAGGAAGAGATACATGTCTTGTGTTTTTTTGTAGTCCCCATTTCTCAGAGAACAAAAAACACATTTGTTGATGCCTAGGAAGAAGGGCAGACATGAAAGCCTTTTGGGCTCATCCCATTCAAGACCTATAGTAGTTCCAAGTGACAGGTGGGAACAATGTGCGATAATAATACTAACTAATAAGATAAGACCACTCTGAAATGTTTTTTAAAAACTATTTTAATGCACACATGTAGCCATAATACAAATTCCTTTAAAAACCAATTCTGAGATATACTTGTATGTTGGTAATTAGCAGTATTTTGAAGAACTGAGCATCTTAATCTAAGATGATTTCCTGTGTAAGCTGTTCATCAGAACATCACTGTAAACTTGAGGCAATATAGCCCAAGTAAACAATCTATTTTTCAGTATAATAATCTCAAGCTTTAATTGCAAATTATTAAATGACTGATACACTACAATGGTATAGTTTGGCTCATGTGTTAAAGGCTTGCAGCAATGTTCAGAGGTGGGACTTTTGGAAAGTGATTGGATCATGAGGGCTCTGATATTATCAGAGGATTAATCACTGATGAATTCATAACTTAACAGGCTATTGGGAGGTGGTGGAAACTGCAGGAGGTGGAACCAGTTAGAGGGAGTGGGTCTTTGTGGGCAGCAAGTCCTGGGTGACTATATATTGTTCTTAGCCCCTTCCTCACTCTTCCTCTTTCTCCTTCCCAGATGCTCAGATGTGAGCAGCTTTGCTCCTTCCACACTTTCCACCACAATGAACTACAACATTACCACTGGCTTAGAAACAATGGAGTCAGTCCACCATGGACTGAAACCTTCAAAGTCATGAGTCAAAATAAATCTTTCTTCTTGTAAGTTGATTTTCTCAGGTATTTTGTCACAGCGATTGAAAACTAATACATCACAGTAACTAGCATTTATGGCTGCCAATATATTCTAATAGTTTTTCACTTTTTTTGAAAACAGCCAATACCTTACCATTATTAGTAGCTGAAAGTTTTTAAACAGTTTGCATATATATCTCATCCTGTTATTTCTCACTTAATGAATGTTGAATAGAGACCAAGGGAAGTTCAAGTAATTTGTTCCAAGTAACCGAATTGTGATGAGAGCCTACTTCTAATTGTTTTTCCCTCCTACTGCATTATGCTGACTTTTAGGGCCAGCTTTGGGAAAAGGCAGCTATTATTAAACTACTCCTAGAAAAGAACTATAAAAAGACTGAATACTTCTTGGATTCAATGATGATATTTTAAAAATGTTTCAAAAATTTTTTATGTCACCCAAATATTTTATTTAAAAAGGAAATCTGGCTTTGTTCAAAATTTATTTTCAATAGCTTTTAGTTAAATATATGAATTCTAGTACCTGAAATTTTTCTTTCAGTATTCCAGAGTGCTTATAACCAGATTCCAATTTGAGCCCTATGTCAAAATACCAAGTCCTTTTCAGTTTCTTCCCAGAAGCCCATTATGCTCACCTTTTCTATAGAATCCTCTGGCATGCATAAATCACTCAATTTTCATTCATGACTTTTTTCTTCTGGGGCATTATGTGCTCATCTTTCTCATGAGGCAATAGGGAATTAGACCCTCCATCATGTCTGTCTATATTAACATCTTTACCACCCTGGTGCCAACCACACGCTGATAACATGAGTAAAGGTTTAGTGATGGATAGATGAACAAATGTGTTTCCCAGCTTGGTCACTGCTAGCCAGATACAGCCCACATGATCACAGTGGATCCTCTTCTGAGAGATGTGGGAGTGACAAGATGGTTTCATATTTCTAATAATCACAGTAAATAATGCATCTGCTGGAAATCATTTGCAATTTGAAGAAACATGTCATATACATGGTGTTATTTTTATTTATTTATTTTTTTAGTTATAGATGGATACAATCCCCTTATTTTATTTATTTATCTTTTTGTGGTGCTCTGGATTGAACCCAGGGCCCCACACATGCCAGGCAAGCACTCTACCACTGAGCTACAGCCCCAGCCCCTACAAGGTGTTATTTTAATTTTCATTAGAACTCCGGCTATAGAATCAAAACTTATGTTTAGGCTAGTTATTTTTTTTCTGACATACCTGTTATTTTTATATGCATATACATACATTCTTAAAATGTGGAAAGAAAATGATAGATTATCTATAAGTGCTATTCATATTCTAATTTTATATGTAAAGCTCAACCATGTTTTCATTGCTTGGGTAACCTGACACTTAAAAAAAATTAACATCATATCAATATGAACCTATCAGTCTTTTACTTTTTTTAAGTTTTAAATTTTTTAAATTTATTTTTTTGCAGTGGTGATGATCGAACCCAGGGCTTTGCAAATGCATACTGGTCTTTTTCAACAGTAGACATTGTTATATACAAAAATCCATGTCCTTTTAAGGTGCAATATAAATCCAAATTGGATCAGAGGAAGAATGTCAAGAGGTAGGAAGATCAGTGAGTTGAAATAGTAACAGTTAAACAGGCAGGAAGAAAAAAGTTCTGAGCTGGCATAAAGGAAGGCTAGAGGAGAAGTAAAATGGGAAAGTCTCCCCAAATAAATTAATAATTACCTTTTCTGAAATTAAACTGATTTCACTTTGAAGTCCTTGGAACTCCTTGCTTTCCATTTTCAGTAACTGGTATTTGTTTTCTACCTCTGCAAATTTTTCTGACTGTTGAAATACAAACCTGGGAAAGATTAAAAGAACAAAAGTCACTATGGCCCTATTCATATTCATTTAAATTTGAATTTCAAAGAAGTATTATACCCACTTCTGGTAAGAACATAAATTCTGGTGGCAAGCTGTATTTTTTGTCAGTGTATTTCATTTATAACATGCAGATAAATACTATGTGATAGGTACTGCTTTAACTCTTGACAAGAGTAAACTCTGTCCTTGTTTACATTTCACAGCACAGTAAGACAGTGTGATATCTGTAATAGATGTATGTACAAACAGGAAACATTTTGGAGAAAGTCATGGTAAACTATTTAGAACAAGCTCTTTGATCTAAACTATTTTTCTCAAAGCCATATTAGGACACTTACCTAGAAAGTGTTTTTACAGGAGAAACAAAAAATGTAGGAAAAACAAAGATTATCTATAAAAAGTACTTAAAAGCTAAAATGTAGAAGAATAGACTCATGAAAAGCAAAAATCATGATTTGGAAGAGAGAGAGGTGATTGTGATTAGAAGGTGCAAAATACAGGCTGGGGATGTGGCTCAAGCGGTAGCGCGCTCGCCTGGCATGCGTGCAGCCCGGGTTGGATCTTCAGCACCACATACAAACAAAGATGTTGTGTCTGCCGAAAACTAAAAAATAAATATTAAAAAAAAAAAAATAAACCCTACAATTGATTATACTCTACAATACAACTTATGTAGAGCAGTTCAGATGTCATTTTAAAATAGAACTGAAGTGGGCCTAGTGGCACATACCTGTAATAGTTTTTATTTGAAAAAATAAAAATGACTGGGAATGTGGCTCAGAGGTAAAGCTCCTCTGGGTTTAATCCATGGTAACAACAGAAAAGATGAAAATAATAGGACTTAGAGGTGTAGTTCAGTGGTAGATAGTTTGCCTGGCATGTGAGAGGCCCTGAGTTTGATCATAAGATTAAAACAATAATGAGCCTGGCACAGTGGTGTATGCCTGAAATCACAGTGACTCAGGAGGCTGAGGCAAGAGGATTGTAAGTTCAATGCTAGCCTCAGCAACTTAATGAGGCCCTGACTCAAAAAGTAAGAAGGGCTGGGGAAGTGACTCAGTGGTAAAGCACCCCTGGGTTAAATCCCCAATACCCAAACCAAACCAAAATAAAAACAATAATAAAGTTGGAATATATTCTTCATCAAACAAAGGTAGAAGAATAAAAAAGGTATCCCAATCTTTAGGGGTTAAGCACCCTAAGTTCAATCTCTGGTACCAAGAGAGGGAGAAAAAAAAAAAGCAATGGAGCAGAACCAAGTGAAGCACCTAAGTAACATTACCTAGAAGAGTGGTTCAAAAGCTCCCCTGTATCTTGGAATCACCTGGCAGCTTTAACAAATCTTATACCTGGGCCTCACCCTCAGAGATTCTGATTTAATTGGTCTAGTATATGATGTGAACATTGAAAATTTAAACAGCTTCAGAGGTGGTCTGAATGCACAGCATGAGGACTACTAATTGACCATGTTTTGTAAATTCATTTCCATTGAAATCAACTTAACTTAAAAACACTTAAAGATTTCAAAGACTTCAAAGAGAGGTAAAAGACTTTTTTTTTTTTTAAAGTGTAGCTGACTTTTGTGTATTCTTACAAAGGCAATGGTGTTTTGAACTCATAAATGATATCTTTAGACTTCTCAGTTGCTAAAGCTAAAATGGATTCTTCTTTATTTTTTTTGGCTTTTTAAACCAACAGAATGTTGGATGAAATTTTTCTTTTTTTGGGGTACCAGGGATTGAACTCAGGGGCACTCAGCCACTGAGCCATATCCCCAGCCCTATTTTGTATTTTACTTAGAGACAGAGTCTCATTGAGTTGCTTAGTGCCTCACTTTTGCTGAGGCTAGCTTTGAACTCGAAATCCTCCTCCCTCAGTCTTGAGAGCACCTAGGATTACAGCATGCACTACCATGCCCCATTGAAATTTCTTTTGATGGTACAGATTAATGTCTGTCAAGAGATACTTAGTATAATTTCAGGTTATATAATTAGCACAGATTCTCCTGTGTATCAACATAATTTTAAACAAAACTTCTGGCTATTAGAAAGCCTTCATTTCCTAATTTCTTTTCTTTTTTTTTTTTTTTGGTACTGGGTATTGAATCCAGGGGTACCCTATGAATAAGCTACATCCTCAAGCCTTTTTATTTTTTTTAAACAGTCCACTAAGTTGCCAAGGTTGGGGTTGAATTTGTGATTTTCCTGGCTCAGCTTCCCAAGCAGCTGGGATTATAGGTATGCAACACCAGGCCTGGCTAGGTTCATACTTTTCAAAGATGGATGGGTAGACAAATTTTTTTAAAATATATATATATAGTGTAGATGGACACAATGCCTTTATTTTATTTATTTATTTTCATGTGGTACTGAGGATTGAACTTCAGTACCACATGAAAATAAACAGGTGCCTCACATGTGCTAGGCAAGCACTCCACCACTGAGCTATAACTCCAGCCCCAGACGAAATTTTTTATCCACTTCTCATTCTTGAATCTTAAGATACCCACCCAACCCTCAGTATAGGTTTGGTTGAGGTCAGCCTAAAGAAGTAAAAGCTAATTTTAGGGGCTAGTTTTATCATCCATACTCCATAGTATTACTTCATGGATTGATTGTATAGATCAGTGAGTTTATTCAGAGTAAAATCATTATAAAAAAGACTGAATCAAAGTTGACTCACTATAAGAATGCATTACAGGATTTTCAATTTTATTAAATATTTTAATGTTGTCTGTCTCTGGACTTTTCAAATTCAAGCATTAAGTAAAAACTTGAAGAAAACTGTCACATCAGTAGAGATATCATTTCTGATGTTAACTTGTAAGGTTTTTCTCCTCTTACGTTTAACCTTTCACAAAAGTAAAAAAGTACAAGATTCAACCTTGCTACATATGAATAGTACATATAAAAACATGCACAAAGTTTACTTATTGATACTAATGAAAAAATGAAAAGTGGTCTGCATGGTGTTGATAAGGCATAATACATTATAATACATTTTATTTCCATTTAAATGTGCCACACTATTCTAAATGCTTGATCAACATTAATTCACTTAAAATTAAGGAAGAGAATGACTGATTTTCTAGTCAAGAAAGTACCCTAAGAGAGGGATGCTTCAGTTTTGAAAAACCAAGTTTTTTCAATCTGGCATCCAGATTTGAGCCCAAGATGCTTCATTTTCTTTTCATGAGTCAGAAGCATATTCTAACAGAAACGTTTCTAATCTTTTAGGTGAGTGTGAAAGACCAACAATTAGGGTCTGCTGAATGGTAGAGCTTCTAGTGAAAGGAAGAAAATGACTAATTCTGGATTTGGGGGATCTCTATTTCTAGAGTCTGGTCTTATTTTGTATTAGTATCAAAGGAAGGGTACATATACTGGTTAAGTATGTAGCTGGACCATCTTGGCTCCACCACTTATTAGCTGTAGTAACCACCTTGGACAAATTAAACAACTTTTGCTCATTTCTTCATCTATAAAGCAAGGGTAATACCTCAAAGGGTTGTTACAGGGATTAAACAGGTTCATATTTATAAAAGTTCATAGAATAATACCTAGAGTTTAACACATCAGCTATTCTATTTAAGTACATTGGCCCTTTCTTTTTGACTATTTTGTACAACTGTTTTTCCATCCTGTCTATGTGCCTATGGTTTATAAAGGAGCAGATTACCTTCTGTTTACCTGTACTTGTCAGCTAGTCCTATCCCTGTCTCCTTTGAACATTAAGCATAATTGGGGTTGGAGTTATGGTAAATGAAGTATAGAACAGATGGATTAGACCACTTACAGGTTACTAAAGGAGCAGCATTCTCTTATCCTACTTTGGGATCTCTTCTTGCTATCACATAGGTAAGGCCCTGAAAATGTTAAATGTAGGACAAAGGTTAATTGGCTAAATTTTGTGTAGGCCTTCCAAAAGGAATCTTCTTCATTCTATCATAAACCATTGCAATATACAGAGACCTCATACAGATTTAGGGCTCTGTAGCCCTAGTAGTCTACTGCCTCTGTATGGCTCCTTCAGAATTGTAGAAGGTGGAGACAGTTGACTGAAGACGTAAATACAGGATTTCCTTTGGCTCTTATTTCAACTTAATAATGACACAGGCAAATGACTAAAGGAAGGTATTATAAACCTTCTGCAAAAAATTTCTAGTGTCACTAGCAGGGTTGGTACATACTTAACCCTATATTTCATACCATCTACAGCTTCATTTTTAGTACAGAACCCAATATTTAGAAAAACACTGAAAATATTTCATGTTTAAAGTACAATCCTGTTTTAAAGATAAAACTCTAATAACAATAATAGCAAAAGATCTAGAAAAAGTTAGCCAAGATTATATAGACAAAGTTATACTGGACGATAAAGGAAGAAAACCCTAAATATTGTTTAGAGAGCTTTTGAATTCTTCTACACAATTATAATGTCATGAAAATCTTTTATAAAAGCAACTTATAATTTGTTGAAATTTCCAGAAGAAAATTATAATCTTCACAATGGAATTAAAAAAATTATTTTTTGTACTGGTGATTAAAACTTTACCACTGCACTATGTCCACAGCCCTTTTTCTTTCTTTTTTAAAAATTGTAAGCCAGGAATGATGGAGCACGCCTGTGGCTCAGAAGGCTGAGGAAGGAGGATCATGAGTTCAAAGCCAACCTCAGCAAAGGTGAGGTGCAAAGCAACTCAGTGAGACCTTGTGTCTAAATAAAATACAAAATAGGGCTGGGGATGTGCCTCAGTGGTCAAGTGTCCCTGAGTTTAAACCCGGTACCAAAAAAAAAAAAAAAAAAAAATT
>NW_025999853.1:12533790-12535264 GCF_001458135.2 Marmota marmota marmota | reverse complement strand
AAAAAAAAAAAAAAAAAAAAATTGAGACAGTGTCTTGCTAAGTTGCTGAGGCTGCCCTCAAACTTGTGATCCTCCTGCCTTATCTTTGTAAATTGCTAGGATTATAGCTCTAGTTGACTGAATTTCTAGGTAACTAAATAGCCTTGTGTAAAAGGTTTTGTCTTGTTTAGTAACTTCCTTTTTAATTTTCTGAAAGCAGAATCTCTTCAATTATTTTATCTGAAAATTTTCTTTTAGAAATGAGATATGCAAACTGATACTGAATTCATGTCTTGGGCCACTCCAGTATTTATTATCAAGTTGATGTATGATGATGTATCAGGATTTTATTTAGCAGAGAGAAGATGGGAAAACAACACACTTTTAAGTTTGTTATGTGTTATTTCTGTTTATTTTTCAAACAAGGACCCAAAGACTAAGATCTGAAGATACTCATATATTGTGATGCCTTGAAATCCTCCTGGGGCACAAGGGTTCAGACTTTCTCAGTGAGACAAAGCGTGAGAGGATGCATAAGCAGTGTTTATAGGTACACATATTCACTGTTATATTTTAACAACTGAATAGTGTCAGTAAAGTTACCATTTAATAAGGATTTGGTGGATTGAGTTTTTGAAGCTAAAGTATGTGTTCTAATGGTAAAGATTTCAACTACTTTGTTATAATTCTGTGCTTTGAAAGTATTTAAGAAATGGCAAATGTTTGCTCTTTTATTTGGAAAATGTTTGCAAATGTCTTACCAGGATAAAATTTTATCCCCAAATTTACCACAAATATTTTGCTATAAATAGCAAACTAAATGTATATACTCAATTCTTGTGGCAAAAGATTTCTCAGGAGCAACTTAGAGTCAACTATTTTAGTACAGTTGTAGATTCTGTCCATTTAAAAAAAACCTTTTTTTTTTTCTTTTAATGGTGCTAGGCATGGAACTCAGGGCCTCAAACATGCTGACAAGTGCTCTATCACTGAGATACACCTCTAATCCTAAAAACAATTGATTCAGTACTAAAAAAAATTATTTTTCAAAGTCTTAGCTCAGATGAAATCTTTCAAATGAATGTAACATGTTTTTGTCTTTCTACAATAAAAACAAAAATCCCTCATAGCAAATTCCTTAGTTGAAGCATCAGCTTTTCAAGTTTTAAAGTTTAGTTTTCTATTAAGTTTTCCCCCTGGACACAATCAAATTATTGAATGGCAGCCAGGCATGGTGGCGCAGGCCTGTAATCCCAGTGACTTGGGAGGCCGAGGCAGGAGGACTGCAGGTTTGAAGCTAGCCTCAGCAACTTAGGGAGGCCCTAAGCAATTTACAGAGACCGTGTCTCAAAATAAAACATGATGGATGGCGGGGCTGAGGATATAACTCAGTTGGTAGAGTGCTTGCCTTGCATGCACAAGGCCCTGGGTTCAATCCCCAGCACCCATTCCCCCTCCACACACACACACACACACAAAAAAAAAAAACAAAAAA